>NC_136938.1:6301478-6391478 GCF_949987615.1 Pollachius pollachius | reverse complement strand
TAAAAGACCACAAAGTTTGACCAATGTCAAACGGAGGTCCTCCGTTTCCAAACAACAGCCTCTGTGTCCCCCCTGTCGGGCTGCGTGGGACGAGCAGGCGATGAGGCACTGAGTGGAAACAGAGGGAGGAGGGCGTGGTAGGCTGACGGGACAAGCGAGGGGGCTTTACGGCGGGGAAGATTGCCATTTAATCACGGTGTGCCGCGCACAGACACACATACACACACACACAAAGGCTCACATGCAAACGCACACGCACACAATCTCCTACGTTTCCCACAGATGACTGCGAGCCCGGCTCCTTAATTGTGTTACCTGACACACTCTTACATCTAACGCGGCCATGGCACACATATTGCAAACAGCATTTTTCACACAGTCTCCAGGGGGGAAATGTGGTTTGATAATGCAAATACTGACTGTATTTACAGTCAAAACACCCAGCTAGCATTTGGATATTTGAATAATTCATACCCTCTCCTCTCCTCAGAAGGACACATTAAATATTTGTTAAGTTATAAAAGCGAGATGCACCCTAGGACTATTAATTTCTTTCCACGCACGCAAGACGGCTTTAAAGCTTCATCTGCCACACAGTCCATCTTATTAGGACAAAGAGGAACGCGTATGAATACTGAAAGAGTAAACCTCAAAGACACAGGGGGAAACTCTTCATTTTCACCAATAAATAAAAGGCAACAGTCACTCGCAAGCAGCCCCAAGTCAAATGGCTGCTGGGTCACAACAGCACTTTGAAGGCTGATTTCCTCCAAATTCTGAGAAATCATTAGTTTCACCTCTCTTTTCTTAACCATTACCCTTTCTTGAAAATGATTATATATATATATATATATATATATATATATATATATATATATATGTTGACTAGAACAAAAGTTTCAAAAAAATAAAGATTCCCATTAGCAGACCATTTTCTGTTAAATATTTTGCAAGTAAAACAATTTGGGATTCCCAATAATAATATTAATGATTGATTGCATTTGTAGAGCCCTTTTCAAGGTACCCAAAGAGCTTTATATAGTGAGCATGTGTGTGTATGTGTTTGTGGGGGTGTATAACATCTTATCCACTAACAGGGCAGTAGGGATGACCTGGGAGGGGCCAATACCTGGGATAGGAAGATGTATCTGGGGGATAGGAAGATGTATCTGGTGGTGTGTAAGAACATTTGCATCGCATTGATGAGTAGGAAAAAAACAACATTATTTTTAGGTAAATCAATAAATCACTAAATAGTCAATTAAATGATTCCTAATGACTTGTGCATTTGAATAAGGGAATAACATTATAAATAAATTGAGGGGTAGTTTCTGCTGTGATTAATTAGGCTTGATTTCACACAATGAAACAACATTTTATGCAAATATCATCAGACAGAGAAAATATAAAAGTAACCACTAACAAAACGTAATTCTACTCTAATTAGGTTAAGGGACACAAAGCAAGGGGCTCTGATATTGATCATCCTATTTAAAAAATAATTAATGCCGTGGAAAGAACAACACAAAGTAGCGTTTTAAGACAAAAGCAAACTACCCGTGTAAACTGTTTGAGATAAAACTGTTAAACTGTAAGAATAAACTGAAAATAAATTGTCACCAATGTTGTGAGCAGAGTTATTTATGAACAAAAAAATGTACGTATATAAACATCAATTAAATTTAAATATGAAACTTACAAAACGTGACTTTAACCCATTTGTGCCGGCTGCTGCGCGGCGCAACATTGTATCTAGTAGATACAATGATGGGCCGCGCAGCAGCCGGCACAAATGGGTTAAATGGTCAAATACAACATTGACCGGATGTTTTCTTGACAACGCAAAAAGAATACGCTCAAAAGGCTGCAGAAGAATAATATGTTAGATAAAAGTAACTTATATCTAATCACAGTTGGTAACTATGTTATAATCAGAACAAACCACTTTGAACTGTCCAATTATTGGAAAATATTTTAGTTTGAAGACCTTAAGAAAACTGGGTTTTACCTCGGCTGCGTTCCCACCGTACATTATGTCCCCGCAGCGCTTCTCCCCCTAGTTGACTTTACTTCTTCCAAAGATAATGACGAGAACGTCACAACAATACGGAATCTGCAACTTGATTCACCTTAAAGGGGACATATTATACCACCAGGTATGAGTGTGATTAGCCTTGCAAGCCGTTTCGAAAATCTGCGGCGAAAATCTGAGGCAGATTTTCGAAATGGCTTGTAAGGCTAATCACATTCACACCTGGTGGTATAATATGTCCCCTTTAAAGAATGTCTCCTTTATGTAAAACAAGATAGATACATTTCGATTTATGTAAAGGGAAAATTCTTTAAGAGGTTACCTTAAAGATTTTCATGTTAATAAATGTCCCAATCCATCACCAAATGAGAGAACACAATGCTGATTGGGCCTATGCCCTAATGAAAGCCCCCATTCACAGTATTATAAATGTTATGAAATGGGAGTTGTTGGTGACACTGTTGGGCTACAGGGAAAAGTTAGGGTGCCGTCAAAGACGACAAAACGTTAATCTTCGAGAATACCGGATTAAGTCTTGAATAATTCATTATTTCACAGTTTTGTCTCACTTTAATACCATCCCTTATTATATTTGCCAAGATTATACAACCACTAAACAAAACAACAAGTTACAAAGGCAGTCTGGGGTTGCATTGCGGCCCATCAAAGCTGAAGCCCAAAAAACAGCCAGAATATTAAATTCCGAGGCTTGAATATTTCATTCAAATGCTGCATCTTTGGATGCATTTCCTCTCATGCATAAAGAATCAGGCAGTGTAACAATTAAACACGCATATCTGCATATGAAGGGCATTCTGGGTAATTTGTGCTCACGGAATGAAGCCGGGGCCTGGGTGATAAACAGAACCCTCTCTCTCTCTCTCTCAACATCCAGGAAGCACACTCCCAAACATTTACTGCTCTGTGTGTCACAGTCCAAGTACTTTTGGGCACAGCCACAAACACACATACACACACACACGTTTATCCAAACCCCCAAATCATGGCACATTTTGTGTGACATAACACAGAAAACAAATGCCTATTGTCGGGCCTTTTTGCCTTACATCACCATGGAAACCAATTTGAACTCAAAGCAACTGACATCATTTCTTTACCCTGAAATGAGGACAAATAAATAATTGAAATAAAATAATAAATAGTCAAACAAATGATTATATAAATATATACACTCACAAGTATTCTCTATATCACCGCGGCTGTGGTAGAATAATTTTGCTGATCTCATTAGTGAATTTCCATAATGCATGAGTGCCATTCTTCGGAGATGAGGGAACCGGTATTGTATCTCAGCCATTTTGTGTTTTTTTGTATCTCTGTGCCTATTTATAAGGTATTCCAATTTGCCTGTAGACTAGCATTCCTGCTCTAGATTTAGTAATTATTACAAGACTAAAGCCCTTTGAGTGAAAATAATCACATTGAATTACATTTTGGGCTTTTTTATGCCTTGGATATCGGTTTGTTATTCCAGCCCTAGCTCTCATGTTCCTCCATCGTGCTGAGGGGATTTTGGCATGCCAGAGGAGGCTTGCTTCTAAGCAGCTACAAGAGACACTTAGCAAGCTAGATCAGCTAGCGCAGGATACCATTTGGTGAAAGCGATACCTGGATAGTCCTTCAAGGTCATTCAGCAGATGCAAAAAAAAACACTTTTTAATAAAGTGATGTTCTTCCAGGGCTATCGTTCCAACGCCCTCAAATATGTGTTGCACGTCAACATTAATTGGAAGGCAGACAGACTGTACGTATGGTACCAATTAGTATTCAAATCAATCAATACGAACACATCAAAGGCTTGTATTATTGTAATTACTGTTATTATAATCCATTATGAATAATTAGATCAAGTTCAAACCACAAAGGATATTGCCAGTGCATCAGACATGAGCTTAGTTATTCAAGGCGGTTCAAAAGCAAGCTTGACATTTCCGTTTTCTTTTTTCAACAGTTGTCTTGTTCCTCTCGCCTTTTGAGCGTGAAAGTTTAATATTTCATGGAACAGATTAGTTTCACTGGAGTAGATACGACAGCAGGCGGCACCACGCAGAATTAAAACCGATCCTGACAGTTCCTTCGGGTCAGGAGCAGATCAGGGGCTGCGTTGCGTGCGTGAGCGAGCGGGAGCATGATGTATCAGAGGCACATCGTCGGGCGGGAGACGAGGAGGCCTTTACCGTGTCAAACCCTTAAAATATTTAGTTGATACAATTGACACTTACAATGCCCTCCGCTCAAAGGAAATGTGATGGCGAACCACAGCAACCCTTAAATATTTCACTCACCCCTTTTAAATAATGTATGAGCTATCACATCATTCCTTCATGCAAACAGTCAGCCATCACTTTGGGAGGTAATTTGTGATTTTGTCTATTTTTTCCGCGCTAAATGCTTCCTGGCTGGCGCATTCGTGTTACACCTGGTTTCAATTGAAGTCCGAGCCTCAAATGAATTCTTATTAGCGGTCTAAAAATAGCCCCGCTGGTAATCTGACGAGCAACAAGGGAGCTGCATGAGCCCACGAAGACCCCCCCCCCACACACACACACACACACACACACACACACACACATCCCTCAGCCTGCTCTATGCCTGTCTAGAAATACCTCCACGGAAGAATGATCAGGATAAACACACAAACACGTCCACCAGCACGTCCATGGAAGAATGATTAGGATAAACACACATACCTTTCTAGAAAAACATCCACGGATGAATGATGAGGTTAAATACATATATAATTGTATTTATACACACTGGTTTGTATGAATAGATGAATATGTCTATTCAAATGCTTTCCCAATGCTAATTCTTGCACATAAATAAACTCAGAGTATATTGTATACATATACTGTAGATAGAGCTACAATAATAGTTGATAAATAATACTAATAAGGCATACAAGAAGTCGTACAAGTTCCTACTGCTTGTTTGTTTTGTCAGACCTAGGGATAAAGGCTCGGCGAGGATGTTTAGGACGTGGAAAGTTCTTCCAATATATTTCTTTGTAACGTCTAACCCTTTTGCATCATGAATTGTTTGTATGTTGATTGCCCAAAAATGTACAAACCGTGGCCTTGGCAAGAATGATTTCTTCATGGCAAGTTAATCTGATGAGGAAGCCATTATGTGTATTTCTAGAATTAATCTCTCAAAATCCGCCTTTAGATTCATATCTAGAGTCTGACGGCAGACACGCTCAAATCTTTGCAAACGGGGCGTCTCACTTTCTTTCACTTCATATCTGTTGTGACCAATTACGTTGCTGGAGGCGGGGATCTGTCAAAGCAAAATTGATGAACACGCACACACCCACACTGTAGAAATACACTTATCCCCTTCAGAATCCCCTTCAGAAAGCCTCATCCACTCACAAAAATAAATTTGTTACTGTGCAATATCTCCGTAACGAAACAGGAAACAAGGCGTAACTCCGCCCATTCAGTTTTTGGTTTCCGACCCTATCTCTTTGCGGTTTCCCCCCAGAAGTTCTGCTATAATATAGTCGGAATGCTGGATCAGAGGTTCTGCTGTAACACAGTAGGACTGCTGGATCAGAGGTTCTGCTGTAACACGGTAGGACTGCTGGATTAAAAGGTATACTGTCACATAGTAGGACTGCTAGATCAGAAGTTTTGCTCTACCAGAGTAGGATTGCTGGATCAGAAGTTCTACTATAACATAGTATAACTGCTAGATCAGAAATTCTGCTATTAAATAGTAGAAACGCTGGATCAGATGTTCTGCTCTAACGTAGTAGGACTGCTGGAAGCAAGATTAATCAAGAATGGCCTGAATAGCTTTCCGTTTTCAGTGACTGCATGATTTCTCAGTGATGACCACCTAAGGGTTTGCGAGGCTCTTCAGGCCTCCTTTAAACGAATGAATCATTGGTAATGTATAGACTCTGAGTAGGCTGGACACTAACAATAGGAGCAGATCAGTGGTGAATGATGTCCTGCCACAAGCTGGTTCCAACTGCACCATCTGACGTTCAAACCGGCCAAAATAACAAAACACACTTTAAAATAACACGGCTCCAATATAGGATGGCTACAAAATGGTAGTGTCGATTAAATAGAAATCCATATAGCTTAGGTCCTTTGGGAGGGGGAGGATGTATATGTAATTAGTTGGTATATTGACTTTCATCTTTCAACACTGTGCTCTTGCTGAGATCCCTGCTTTGAGACAAGTCTGAGACGATGGATTTGGGATTATTCATCATTATACTTAGTACAAACAGCATTGAGGATTTAATACATGTTAGACATTACAAAATAGCATGTAAATGACTTCAGAAGTGTTTGCTCTTCTATCTCAATACTACAAAATTGACTAAAAAGGGTTTGTGGTATTATGAATTCAACCTATTTGAATAAAGTTTTCAGCATTAACTCACCGTTTTCTTTTAATATATTAGACTTAGGTTAGATATCAGGTAATCATTGCTTATGCATTCTTTCATGCGTTTCTTTTTGCAACTTTGCGGCCCTGACCCAAATCATTGGCCCTGCTTGCTGTCTTGTCTCTGTTATTTCCCCTAGAGTAAGAAAAAAGGACAGAGTAGCAAAAAATCTAAAAGAGCATAACGCCCAGAAATAAATGTCAAGAGCAGGTTCCTCTGGATCTATTTGTATCATCATCGCAGGGGATGGGTTTGATTTTACCTCATTTAGTCTACGATTGCCTTCTGGATTAGTGATCAAGAGTCAAATATACACCATCAATTTGACACCAAACCTCCCAGATGTGCTGGTCTGACCCAATGTGTGGCTGTAACCCGTCAAGTTCCCTCACTACCGTTTGCATTCAGTTTCAGGGACGCAGCCATTGGTCCATCCAGATGAAAGTTCCTGCCTACGACTTGCGTCAACAGTACTCCGGCCAATCAAAGTTTAGGTGCCACCCGATTGGCTTAAACTGTTAGGTTCTTCCTCCAGGGACCGGAAATCCAGGCTAAATATGCATTGATGGCTAAGTCAACAAATACATAACCATGCTAGGGTGACCAGATGTCCCACTTTGTGCGGGACAGTCACGCATTTCAATTACCTTTTACATGTCCCGCAAATTGAGAGGTTGTCCCACATTGTTATTGACAGTCAGACTTTTTTTGAAATGCATGTTTTATAATCTGGCAATCAAAAAGCTGTCTGTGGAGACAGCAGTGATGGCTGTCATCAGGGGACAGGGCGGGCTGTGTCAATCAAACTGGGACGTGGCAGCAGGTTAAGGGCACGCCCACCAACAAGAAACAATGCAACTCAGGTCAGAACGGCATGCAGCACGAGACGGAGAAAAGCACGACCGATACGGCTAGAAGAGAAAATGCAGCTACAGTAAAGACTGGGAAACTACCTATCCCTGGGTGAAACCCGTGCAAGGCGAGACTGGTAAAGTTTTTTTTTTCCATTTAACACAGAGGTGAATACGACGTGAAACGACACAGACAATGCGAGACTCATAAAAAAATAAATTATGAAAGAAAGCTCCATGCTTACTATGTTTTCCATTTAAATAAGATATACTTGTTTCATTTTAATTTGCAGGCTGTTATGTGCTACTGAATAAACCAGATGGCAAAGCATAGTAAAGTTATAAGCAAAGGGGCAGAATATAAATGTTTTTTTTTTTTTTTTTTTAATTCTTTTAGACTATCTCGATGCATTGGTATCCCACATTGTCCCACATTGTCCCACAGAAACGTAGCCTTTGTCCTACATCTGGTGAATTGGGATCTGGTCACCCTAACCAATGCATGGGTACACAAATGCAGATTTAATCCCTTGAACATGAAAAGATTACCTTTTTTATAATGCATGACCTATCCTATTGATGCTATCTATCACCCCAGCTGTTTCCATGACATGTAATCTTGACCAGATGCTGCTCTTGAATGTGAGGAGAATTCCTCGGTTTATAACCGAGTGACAGTCGTTGAGCACAATCTGTCTAATTGACCCCCCTCCGCACACGCACGCCTGCACGCACGCAGGCACGCACACACACACACACACACTCCGCACCCGGGGAGCGACCTGGATTGCGATCCGTTGGGAAGATGAATATGCGGGGAAAACAAACAGCGCGAGGGACCGCAGCGAGCGCAGGCGTTTACACATGCACCAATTACAGCGACCACAGCGTGCGTCCCTCCGCCCCCCTGCGGAGCACGTCACGCGGCCCCTGAGGAAACATTCCCACACTCACAGTTTTACTTCTATTCCTACACCAATGCACACAAATTATCCCAGAACGAACGCAGACACACACACACACACACAGTCACTGTAACACACACACGTGCACTCTGACACACACGCTCTCTCTGAAAAGCACTCTCTCTGACACACATACACACACTCTGACACACACTCTCTGACGCACACACTTCTCTCTCTGTCACACACACACACTATCTCTCTGACACACACACACACACACACACACACACACACACACACACACACACACACACCTAATTCCTGTTAAACAAGGAGCTTCGTTGAACTTGAGAAACAGCGACTCTGTAACAGATCCTGGGTGCTGTGTGCTCTACTTAAGAGCACACAGTTTATCTCTGCTTATGTTTATTTCATTTAAATGGTCATGTACAAACTGCTCAAACAATTGCAATGCACAATTGAGTAAGCTTTTAGGCTTTTTTGTTAGTTTTTTTGTTAGTTTACGTCGGATAAAGGGAATTTATTTTTAAGTTCTAATGGAAACTAAACACTGTGAAATAATGATACATTTAATCAGGCTTCAGATTGCAGTTTTAGTTTTGTGTTTCCTAATGAGAAAATGTGTGTGATGCCATGGGACCACACACACACACACACACACACACACACACACACACACACACACACACACACTATTTGTGTATTCCCTTATCCTAGCCTAAGCGGGAGGCAATTAAGAAAAAAATCAACGCAACACAAGTAATATCACACAGATAATGAATCAATAGGATACATACACCAACTTATCAACACAAGAATAAACCTTTGTTCGCACATGTATACATGGGAATATTACTCTTGGATTTCTTGTTTCAGAGATTACATTTAAGCTGCAGGAAATAGATTTGTACCACTACCGGTCAGAAGGGGCAGTCCTCACGTTGTCACATAAACAAATCGCAGAACCTGTCCCTCCCTCTGCTCTCCAGAGTCCTAATCACACCCCAGTGCATTGATGGGTAGGCCCACTAGTCTTCTGCCACGGTCAAACACAGCACATTGTATGTGTACGGCAGGAAGTTATATAGGTGGAGCTATGAGTATTTGGGAGCACATTCTGGCAAGAAACTATTCCAAAAAAGTTTGGCCGAATTAAAGGAGGTTCAGGGTTGTGCCAGTAGCCCAATGTCTCCACTTTGACGGAGGATTTGGGAAAGAGGAATTTAAAAGAGTACTGCAATTTGAAGTTTGTTAATAATCCTCTTAAATGTCGAATGTTACATTTTCCACCATAATTAAAGTCACTCCTGGAGCGGTTTTCATCGGTTCATTCGCGGCGACATAGAATTCAATACAAATTAAACTTTATTAAAACACTCCCGACAAACCAATTAAAGAGGGAACACAAATCATAATCTCTCTTCAAATGGAGACATCGTGACTCTGCCCTTCAGCAGAATCCAAAACAACAAGAAATGTTTTCCACATTAGTTAAGATTATCACCTGTTGCTTTGGAAAGGTGGAACGTGCGCAAAACCTAACTAACCCTGCCCTCCCGAACCCTAGCCTAGTTAGTAAAAACAGACAAATGGCTTAAAGGCCTCTTTAGCACTTTGCCTTGGCACAATTGCAGGTTAATAAATTGAATAACAAAACAATGGAAGAGGAATTATTTCACAGGAAAAAAGTCCCAAAGATGGCCTCCCTGTCACAACCAGGGTCCCTGATTACTGCTTGTAGGGGATTCGCTTATTGTCGGCTGCAATTTCTGCGTGCCAAATATTCCCACAACAGCCTTTGATGTAATTACCTTCTAAACAGCTCCCCTCCAGCCAATATCCTGCTCTGAATTCATGGCTTGGCTTGTTTGTCGCGTCATTTAAACACACCCTTGTTATATTCCCTGCCCCGCTGTGCCGCAACCCTGACCTGGAAGTGGACCGCACGTGAGTATCAGAGCTCACCAATGCTGGTCATAGTAGTATAAAGATATAACCACAGTCGCCACTGAGTTAGGGCCCTGGACGCCCAGGCAGGACCCATAGGTTTTTGTGGCCCGGCAGAGGATTGGGAGTGGACCCGACTAAATCACTGAAGATGGTAAACGTAAACTTCTTTAGCGACACTTTTAAGATGCCAAGTAAAAGCGTAAGGGTAAAACGAGGCATACAGTGGGCCCTTTCTTTACTGCAGTGGGCTGTAAAGCGTACGCTGTGATATACACTCTATTCTTATATGGTGATTCCAATTGCCCTATTTCAATTTTACACATTGGGTTATTTAAAAAGTGTTGTTAAAGGTTTATTTTAAATGCTTCCCGTACACTCAAATCCTGCCTGAGACACCACATCCGGCCGTATTCTTCAGTCAGGGGAAAAATACCGTGGCGTGCTATGAAATGGATTGCAATTAGAAATAAAAAAACAGGAAAACAAATGCTGACATTCTGAATGATGGGGACGTCTGTAACGGCATAACAAAGTTAGACGCTTCGACTGGAGGTGATCAAATAAAAGCCAGCTTTAACCGTGATATTTGTCACTGTTTGTACTGATGCATTACCATTTGCGTAATGACATGATGAGATTTGCCTCGAAAGACCCCCCTCCCCCCCTCCCCTCCCCTCGCCCCACACCCCCCCCTTACATATTGAATGCGGGGTGGGGAGGGGAATGCAATTCTGTTCATGTAACAAGACAAATTGTGCTTCAAGGTTGCTATTTTTATCTTTCTCATCACACTGGGAGTGGAGAATCTTCCCCAATTCCCTAGCCAGTGGCTTAATGTGACATATTGCTAATCTGGATATTATGCAATTCATCAAGCCTCTCACTAGATATTATTCAGGTTTCCTATGTGCCCGACCGCCATAACTCCGCGAGGAGCTAATGAGCAGCTAGCTAGTATTTTAGTAATATATCTCAAAACACCGGCGGCTGCTCTTGTTGCAACAACGTGCGAGTCCGAGTCACTCTATTAAACTAGCTAGGTATTTTTTTGTTAATATTCAGTGGGGAGCCAGTGAATTGTTTAGGACTACAACAAGAACAAAACATATCCGCGTTGACTATTTGATGCAGGAAGGTACAAAAGAAACAAGGCCCCAATTTAGGCAAAAGATGCATCCCATCATAATCTCATAGCCCCTTCAACGTGCATCAGTGGGTGAGCTATTGTGAGCGTGCTGCTGGTTGATCTGATTGGCCAGTGGGGGCCCCAAGCAGGTGCCATCTTGAGCCGGTGACGGACCTGACTCTAAAGCTGCATATGGGCAGGTTTGCACCGTCAACTAATTAAGGGTGATCCGCCATCAAAGACGAGTAAATCACAACCCTAGCCTGGCTCCTCGACGCTGGAGAGAGGGAGGAAGCAGCGGAGAAAGATGTACAAAGAATTGGTACAGCGATAATGGCGGCAGCACAGCGTATCGATCGGCCGTCCCCCTTTGGAGTCTGGGAGGCTTCGAGCCAGGAGCAGAACGAGCTGATGGAGAGCCACTATAAGCCGAGCATTGGGCAAAGGCTGATCAGAACTAACCAGAGATCAATCAGGCACTTTGTTTTCTGTAAAAAAAAAATAAAAGTAATACATAAGTATGTATTTATTCAGGGGTGAGCGCTAAAAGTTTTGGTTTCAGAGCAAGCTCGCGAGTCGCACCGGTCTTGTTTGAAGGAAAAAACAACCCAAAAGTTGGCTGACTAGTGGTTCAAACTCTCAAGGGCCTGAGAGGAAGTAAACATATTTAGAGGGAGAGTGGATATCCTTTGTTTGAGCGGCCTGGATTCTAATTGGTAACGCTTAAATTGTCAAGAAGATGAAAGTCGGATGCCAAGAATTAAATTAACAGCAAACGCTCCGCTGTGCAGTCTAACATAGTAACGCAATTCCCCGCCCTGTCACCAATCTTTTAAATGCTGGCAGACCCCTTATGTGAGAGTTGTTTAGGCTTCCATAGTTTCCTCTAATTATGAGACAACAGAGGTGTTTGACAGCGACTGCCTTTGCCATCATTACTGTAATGAAACATTAAATATTTATCGTGTACGAGTCAAGCGGGAATCCTTTTGCCTCGTGCCATTAAGGTTTTCCGCTAACTATTACCGAAAACATCCTGCAGTGTGCAACTCTTCCAGCAATGCTCTATAAGGCATTTAAGAGATACTCCATCGCAACGTGCCTTATGAAAGACATTTATAATTACCTCTCCAAACAAGATGACTTGGCAAACGTGATAACAGGAGTGGCTCTTGTTACCGTGTTTGTTGTTCAAATCAACTTGCTCATTAACTCAAATAGGAGCATTATTGACGATTTCCTAGTTCCTGTGCAGGTCCTTGTATGCCTCACTATGAAAGGTTCAACAGAAGTTAAGTCGTTGGAATTTGGTGGCCAGTGACGTTTATTAGTCTCCGCTTTTTGATTGGCAATTTGTGTCAGGACAAAATGAGGCCTTATGTTCTTCAGAGTTTTATGTTTCCTCCCACAATGATGAAACTACATAATATATTGAAGGGCGAATATGAAAAGTTTCCTCGGTTTCGAAATGTGTCAAAAGGAAAAACAGGGATGTGTAAATTGTTCTTATACTCCCCTTCTTTGTGTAAAATTGTTTTCACTGAAGCAATCTTCCAAACAATACATTAGAGCAGCTTTCATTTGTGTACAGGGGGGACACAGGGGCAAATAAAATGTATTTTTAATGCCTACTTTCAACACCATAAATGCGGTGTAAAAATAACATTGTATCTCCACTATCAGCCATTTACTTGCACTTAAAGTTTTTATTTTTTTGGGAGAAATTTTCTAAAAGCTTCCAATAAAACCACAAGCAGGAGAACACATTAAAATCTTCGATTTCATCAGTTTCAGAAAAAAATATAAATTTCCTTTCAAGGTTTTATCTTATAAGCCATTATGAATATAAATTGCTCTATCCGAGGAATAAATTCTTATCTCCTAATGACTGCATACCAGTCCATCTAAACCCATTTTGACGCCAACAAAAAAAGCGCAGATTTACATTTTCCGATTACTCAAGTGTTAGGTGACATAACTAAAAACTCTGCTAGCAGCTGGACCCGGTTCAGTTTGCAGTCTCAGATAACACATGCAGTTACGCATAGTCCTCTGCTACTAGACTCTGCTGTAATCAAATGCAGTTAGACATTCACTGCATGCCCACAGACATTGAGCACCAACACCAGCAGGTCAGTCACCGCGCTGGGGGGGGGAGCACCATCGCCCTCATCATCATCAGCCTGAGCCAGTGGAAGCTGCTTGGCTTGGTTTCCCCAAACAGAAAACCAAGCCAAAGATGAAAGCCTGTTTGTGAAGTACTTAGCATTAGCCTCGTGAGACCGGTCTGATCTCAGAGTTCATATTCTGTTGATCTTCCAGTGGCGCCGAGCCAGTTCGCCGAGTGCTAAAACAATGGCAGCGCTCACGGTAAGTGTAGCGATGAAATGTTTTTTATCTGAAATGGACTGATAACAATGTGAACAGATGAACAGAGATCTGCACAGAAGGCTTCGCTCAGACTTAGAATAGGTTTGTGATTCACTTCCTTCCAACTGTTTTCGACAAGAATGAACAGAGCACGAGCGTCAATCAGATTGGCTGGCTGGAGTTTTGTGAACAACGTAAGGGTTGGGAAGGATATGGCCTGTGCCCATATTTGGCAATCAATGGCTACCCGGCCGAGGCCTGGCCGACGTAAAGGTGGATATCTTCTCGACCTCAAACCTGGAGAGAGCAGATGAGTGGTTAAGCTCTTCATAAACGACTAAACTGGGTTTCTAAATGTCTACTACGACAATACAATGTCACTTATAATGCTGCAAAAACAATAATACTCATAACGATCACGCATCACCACAGGGAGCGACAGCGTCTGTCTTCTCTGCCCCCCTAGTATGTCGGCCGATGACTCACAGGAGGAACAAAGCTATTCATCCTCCTCGTCCAATTCCTGGTTCCTGACGGGACGTGATGGCGACATTGTCACCTAGGCGCTGCCGTAAATTTTGTGGTTGGTTTGCGAAGCATACTTACAATAATTGCATTATTAATCACAATCTCTGTAGTGGCGGCTAACGAATCCCTACGTGAGCTACCCTCTCTCCTCCTACCCCAGCTGTGACGATAACACAGACCCCCTGGAGAGTGAGCCACCGCGGCCTCGTCGACAGCAGCCCGTCCAACGTGACCCGCCCTTCTAACAAAAGGCGCGGCTTGACCGGCTGTCAATGAGCGAGCGTTTGGTCGCATGTTCTCGGTTATGAGTCAGGGATATTTAAACCTCCATGCCTGCCAGGGGATCACAGAAGACACGCCAACATGAGGCGTGTGAGGAGGAGGAGGGAGGAAAAGAGCAAGAGAACAGGAGAATAGGAGGAGATACTGTTTAAATGCATTGTTGAGGGGAGTGAGTATATCAGTTGTTGGGTTGTTTACATGGGAATAGCAAACACGTAAATAATAGTGTGTGGCTGCGGTCGATGGAGTGTGTGAAGCCACATGCATGAGCATTTCAAACACACAGCATGTTCTTTCTGACCAACCAACCAGTAATGAGAAGGAATCCTAGGGTCTCTCTGCGGAATCCTTTCTATAGGTCCACACTGATGCTGATTGTGAATGTCAAATCGGAAATAAGGGTCAAATCGTAATCTAGCTCTTGGCAAAATGGAAATAATAATTTGGCTGGTGAATATTCTAGTGTAACCCTTACCCTAGTGCTGGCTTAGGGATCACTATGCTAAGTTTCACTTGCAGCAATGCCTTGGGAATAACACCCAATAAATAATAATAATAATATGTAGTAAATAATAACAGGTTATCGCCACATAGTTAATACATGCTCGACTTTAACTTCAATGCATGAACGCTGGGTCAAATACTGCCATGCTGCAAAGTCACGTAGTTGACCACATGAAAGTAAGGGAATGACCCAGGGAGAAATCCCCTCCGAGGACCACTAGGCCCTGCTCCTAAAGTACTTGAGCCATGGACGCTAAAACACTCCCGACAAACTTAAGCCATGGACGCTACACCAGCACAGCATATTTACTACTAAGGCTGCAAGGTCCTATTAACCAGCATGCCAGTGAGAAGATGGAGGAGACCTCATGGAGAGGCTTAAAAGAAACAACAAAATGCAAAACAAAACAGGAACCAAAAAGCATAGCCTATCTCTAAAAAGGTTATTCAACATCCAAAACTAAATCAAAATAAACATGGGCAAACTATTAGGGATAATGATGACTATATACAATCCCACCAGAATGGTTCAATGAAACAGTCATAAGCCTACCTATGGAGGATAACAAGCTTGGCTTGCTGATGACGACCATCTACAATCACTGGAGCCCTGGAAAACTGCTTATTTAGACCAAACTAACTAGGGAGAGCTAACTGACTTATTCTTCTTCTTCTTCTTCTTCAGTTTTTTATCGTGGCTGCCAAACCAGCTAATTGGTGCATTTCTGCCACCACCTGGTCTGGAGTGTGGATACCAGATTGCCATTAAAAAGGGGGAGTTTCATTTTGTGACATGTAGGATTTAGGCCAATCGGGGGAAACGCCCACACACCTGTCTTAAAGGGACACACTAGTACCTGTTCCATGCTCAACATGGAGTTATTGCTTCTCGCAACCTTAGTCCTGCCTCCAGGGGGACAGTCAGTCTGGCTTTAGGTCCATATCCAGCATTGCTTTGGTCTGCTGGTTAACTGAGATAAATTACACAAATATATAATTACACGGCGACACAAAAGTGTCGCTGTTATGGCATGTTTATGATAAACCTTTAATGATGTTTTATATTTGAATGCTAAATACATGAATACATTTTCCTAAACTGTGGATGAACATGAGAGCATGAGAGCATATAAAAACACAAAATATGTGCAGTAGCGCGTATATTGGATGTGTCGGCTTTGTGTTTACATATGTTTTGAAAAATGTCCTCCTTTTGGGTTGACTGGGAATGACTACCCTCCTTACATCCTTTGTTGTGTCTCATGGTTGATTGAACATTTATTATACAATATTATACATTCAGGAACCACTAAAGATAAGCTATTTACCAATGAACTAGGATTTAATGAATGTCATAGCAGAGGTGTTTTACAGTTGGCTCTGGAGAACAGGGTGCTCCGAACAGCCCAGTTCAGGAGGCCTCTTGAGGGAGCATTGATTTGTGTGAAATAGACAAGAGAGTAAGTCTAGCAGACCTGCATGCAAAGAACGAAGGACGAGCAGCAACAAGTCCCATTCCAAAGCGGCAATATTGTTTTCACTGAAGGCCGCTGCCTAACAGCATACCGACTATGAGGCTCTGGACAAGCGTTAAAAAAAAATGGCAGATTTTTCATGAGCTCTCTCTTAATGAGCTTCCAGAATGTCCGCCGATCGATCCCGGGCGTTTTACCCAATCACTTCACACTTCTTCACAGCATTACCCCGCAGTCCCCGAGTCCTAAACAGGCCTACTGCTTTTATGGGGGGGCCCATCGTCATGTTACCTTCTGTTGCAGACGTTAAATCAACTGCTCCCTCGGCTTCCATTTGAAAAATTTATTCCATTCACCCAATCCCATAGTTTTAATCTCACACGAGCGGTTTGAAGCACATAGGCGTCTGCTTTCTGAGTGACTGGAGGTTAAATTACCTTTTCCCATGGACAGGGAGGCAAAGATGGCCGTTCGTGGTGGTGGTGGTGGTGGAGTGCATTATTAAATTACTTCAATGAATATTAAATTAGTTCTTTCCAAGTCAAAAGAGAGACGCACAGAATGCCATTATTTTTTCTGCATACCCCAATAACGAGGACAAAATACGAACTATATTTCCACTTTGCCCAAATAAAACCATTAATAACAAGGCAACAAGGCGACGTGCGTTCATCTATCAGCGCTGACACCGGCTCATGCAGGCGCGGCATATTAACTGTCGGGATGAATTTATCAAGCGTAGGAAACACGACGTCTGCGCGGCCCCCTATTTACTAGCACACGTCACAAGCGGTAGAAGACTTCATGCAGAAGCTCCCTTTTCCCCCGCATGCACTTCTCCTGCGATTTGCAGCAGGTCACCATGGTTTGAAACCACGCAAACGGGGTCAGGAGTCTAGTCCCTGTACCCTGGGGGGGGAAGACCGGACCACCAGCCTCTCTCCCGTCCCCAATCCTCAGTACACAGCTGTCAGAAACTTAAAGCTCAAGAACAAGAAGATTCATCCCCAGATATGAAACTTAAATGACTCCCCGACCTCCCCCGACTGCGCCTTTTTGATTCCTCTCCAGCTCTGTACGACGCAGGGAGTCGGGCCCACACACGAGACAATCAATCGGCAGCTGTTTTTAATTCCGTTTCCAATCGAACGTGAAAGGATGAATATGTATCTGGTGTGCTGCTGGGTGGACATGAATGCACCGCTGGGTGAACGCCCCCGAGTCCCGGCCAACCCTGCAGCCCACGCCTGTGTTCACAGAGGGCATAATGTTTCTGGAACATACTGAATATCACCGACGTGCATCTTTATTTGGAACACTCAAAGGGACCAATCATTATCTTTTAATTACCACCAGCATGCATTGGGCCCCCTTACAGCGTGGTAATTAATCTTACACACTGGCGGGGAGCGGAAAGCAGATATGCCTTATGGAAAATAGCCGGGCTTCATTAGAATAGGTACATTATTAGTAAATACACGGAGCACGGTGCAGTAATGGGAGGACTTCAGGTGGGTGCAATCTGTGTACACTCCAAATATACGTTTAGTACATTGTGTACGGCAAACATTTGCGTAATTACTCTGCTTTGTGGGCCCCAGCCACTCCTTTGCTTTCCACACGGCCGCGATGGGATGATGGAGGAACGAGTCACAATGAATCATTGTCAATGGACCCAGGCTAATATGATGAACTACCCATTGAGTGGTACTTATTGAACAGAACTTACCAGTCAAGGACACACTCATACTCAGCACTCCCAGCAACGTCGCATCTGGTCAGCTGTGACAGGTACAGATTAAACACGCATTATGAATATTGTATGTTAAAAACATATCTGACATTTGGTAGAAAACGCATTTATCTTATAAACAAAACCACAAAATAGAGCTCTCTGGAAAGCTGTCCATTATGGGCTATATTTACATATCCTCTACATGGGGAATTGAGGGGAATGCTACAGACGTCTAATTAGCGTCTATTCTCCCCCAAACCCGTGCTATTTGTTTCCTTTGTCAACTCTGCTTAGCCTCTTTCTCAGTGTGAACATTGACAGAGTGCCCTTGCATTGTCAATGAGTGTGGGTTTAGCAGTATTGGGGCAGATAACCAGAAGGATAGTGCATTTTATGATAAAAGCGTCAAATTTGGTAGGCTTGTAGCCAAAGGCATATAGAAAAAAAATGTATGTGGAGGCACGACAAATTTTCAATATGGTGGCCAATTTCCAAGATGTCCACCAGTAATGACTGTTTTTAGATTAAATTTCACATTAACAATGGATAATAGGTTATAGAAACATAAATTTTGTTAGTTATAGCCAAAGACATGGGGAACATGTGGAGGATCAAGACTTTTCAATATGACAAAAATTAGTTGGAGGCACGACAAATTTTCTATATGGCAGCCATTTTACAAGATGGCCACCAGTGACAACTGTTTATAGATATATCATATATAATAGATTTCACATTAACAATGGATAATATGTAATATAAGCATCAAATTTGATACCATTATGGCCAAATACACAAAAAAAATACAGATATGGACTCTCATAAATGATCAATATGGCGGGCATTTTCCAAATTGGCTGCCAGTGACAACTGCTTTCAGATCAATTTTCATATTAATGAGGGATATAATGTGATGTAGATTATATATCAAGGATATATGTTTGATTTATCTGCATTGCACTTGGGAACTATCCTTTAGATTATACTTTTTTTCAAGATGGTGACCAAGATGGTAGTCAACGAGCAAAAAATGGTAGTTGCAATAAAGTTGCAAAGATTTCTCTGATTTGGATGATCTTTGTGTTGTTATATTTTTATACAATTTAAAGCACCGTGACCCTTGGTTTGGCTCTCCCGCGCCGGCACTTCCCGTCTATTCAGGTGCGGCTTTCTAACTACATCATGTCATCAACAACTAGAAGTGGGGCTAACATTAGATATCAATAAGGAAACTAAACTACACTACCAATAAACTATCACTAAACTACCACAAATAAGTGAAGCTTCATAAAGCATAAATCAGCTGTCACTGAACCCCATGCTGAGTTTCACAGCATTGGTGTCACCAGTGTTCCCTGGTTGTGCTTTGGCATCCACTCTATTTAAAACAATTTTATTTCGTGGAAATTTGAATGTACACAAATCTACACAGACTACCCTAACTCTAACCCTAACTGATATCCAAGTAAGATAAATGCAATTGTATTAAAAGCACTGTTTTCCTAGGCGACCAGGCATGCCCGTGTAACCTGCGTTGTGTTTTCTTGTTTTCCTTTCAAGCATGGACTCGGACGCTCAGCATTGGGTGCAGCGGTTTTATTGCCTGCACAATGGGTCAGCAAACATAAAGGACAGGTTTTGAACATTTCCTGGTCCGCCTGCAGCAGATACCGTCTTTTCTGCTATAATGCAAAATGGAGTCGCGCTGAACAGCGCGCACAAACAAGTGAACCCTCCACTCACGTGGCGACCGGCGACAACACAAAAGTGGCGGGAAAGAATAGACATTCTAGATTGTGCTAGCAAAGCCACAAGTGGGATTAAACATACATAAAACTAAAACAATTTATCGGTCACCTGCACAATGGGTCAGCAAACATAAAGGACAGGTTTTGAACATTTCCTGGACCATTTGCCTAGACAAAATGAATACAATATTACAAATTGCAAACGAAAATCAAAAATCAAATAAAAGAACAATACTATGCCGAATATCAGAAGTGTATTAAACAACCGTCTAGAGATAAGTGACAATGGTAAAATTACTTATAACAAATGTTTCATGCGGACACGTTCTGTGCTCAACCTACCTGCAGCAGATACCGTCTTTTCTGCTGCAGGATATCCAGAATGCCACATTAGCAACATATCAAAATAAAAGTCTTGACCCAATGATACAGGATTAACTATTTACATACTCATTTTATTTGCTCCGTACACCCGCCATCTTGAACATTTTTGGTAGTTGGCTGCCGTCTTTGCCGCCATATTGAAGAAAGGGTAATTCAAATGAAGGTTCCTAAGTGCTATGCATAGTAGATAAATCCAACATATATCGTCATATCATTTATGTCCATCATTATTATGAAAATTGATCTAAAAGAGTTGTCACTGGCATCCATTTTGCAAAATGGTCGCCATATTAAAAATGTATGATGGGTCCATATCTGCATTTTTTCCCTTTGTGTCTTTGAGCATATAACTACCAAATTTGATGCTTCTATCTCTTATTATCCATTGTTGATAGGAAATCTTATCTAAAAACAGTTCTGGTGGTCACTGGTGTTTTCAAAATGGCCACCAGTGACAATTGTTTTTAGATAAGATTTCCTATTAATAATATTCAAAAGTCTTGATCCCTCTACATGGTCCCCATTTCTCTGGCTATAATTGTACCAAATTTCATGTTTCTATCACCTATTATCCATTGTTAAGGTGAAATTTAATCGCAAAACTCACTGGCAGCCATCTTGAAAATGGACGGCATATTGAAAATTTGTTGTGCCTCCACATCTAAGTGTACCAAATTTGACGCTTTTAGCATAAAAAGCACAATCCTTATATCATTTCTAGCTAAGCTGCGCAACTATAGTCCTATTCCTCGTGTCACTGTTACTCTAGTTTTCTAGGTATGGCCAGTGAGTAGAGAAACTGCCAGAGTATTGTTATTATATTTCCCTAACATTCAGTGAACAGCGACCTGAACTTTGGGTTCATTCTTACCGGACAAAACTTTTAGAGACCTACCTGGACGAGAAGTGGTTCTGATAGTTTAGGACGTAATTGCTCAGGTTTAAAGAACAAAAGATACATCTTATCCTGGGAACTGGGGAGAAGGAACACATCTGAAAAGAGAACGATCACCGAGAGATCTGCCTGACCAAACACTCAGCAATGAAATCCCCTTTGGATGGATTGCTTTATTTTAACATGTGTCAATATGTAATGTGTTTTTTCTGCCGATCTAACGCATACTTCATACATTTTCAATAGTGCAATATACATATCCAATACTCCTCCTAAACCCCAGAGTCATATTTCCATATAATTATTGGCTTTTTCCATTCACCGTATTGATAATACAATGGCAGGTGTTGAACTGATATATTATATCTCCAACTCTATGAATTGTATATAATTATGATATATTAGGATACATAATCTAGATGTTGCTCAGCTGCTTGGTGTGGGCGCATTTTATGGGAGGGTTTGCTTGTAAAGATGCTCGGGAGAAAAACACGTACATTATTATTGAAATAGTCTTACCCTTCCTTGCGTCATATCAATACAAACAAACAGTAAAACACTTTGAATTAGAACGAAGAATAATAATGACCGAAATTAATAACGCAAATAAAACACGCCTGATACTAATGAGAAAACGATTGGGAAAATAAGCCTGGCTAATTGCTTTTTGTTAACTTTACAGTTTATTATTTTATTTCTGTGGTGGGAGAGAGACACCCACCACAGTGGGGAGAGGGCGGGCAGCAGTCGGGAGCGCAGCGATGCTCCGCCCACGAGGCAAATGTTTTAGGGGCCTTCACACCCCTGCAGTCATCCGTCAGTGTCTCTCTCTCCAGGAACACAGCCCATGGACGGGGCCCCCTCAAAGCCCAGAGAGGAGGAGCTTCATCTGCATCAAGGGCCCGGGCCCCTCTCTGGATCCGCCCATGAGTTATCTCCTCAATAACGTCTAATCAGACAGCTGCCGCTTCCTCCACTGTAAACAAAAGTAATTACAGTAGATGTGATGGATGGAGGAATCAAACACTTTGTGCAGGCTCAGGGTCGACCCAGGACTCAGTAGAGCGGAACACTTTAATTAGGGACAGACTAACTCAGCAGAACTGAATGAGCCTGACAAAGCAGACAATTGAGTTTCTAAAATAAGCCTGGTTGTGTCTGTTGTTTTTTTACAGGTTGGTCCAGTGATTTACTTACAATGCTTCTTCTTAATGGGTTTTGGCAAAATAAATGTTTTATTATTTGTTTCCCTCTCAGAAATACACACTTCATCAGGGACAATTAAATCGGGTCCATTGCCACAGTTTATCATTCACCCAACCTGGTGGCTTACATTTGTTTTTACAGCATCTGCTCATTCGAAGTCCATGGGAAATAGATTTTAGATTTGTTTGATCAAATGTATTCCACTATTCAAAAGTATTTGAATGATGGTGTTCTCAATGTTATTCTGCATAAATATAGATTGTGCAGTAAAAAAATGTATTAGTCCTTAGTATAATTTTGGTAAAAAAAAAAGATACCATGGGAAAAAAAAAACGTTATTCGGTAATCATAAAAGCACTTACTAAATAGTGAAGAGAAATATATAAAATCACCAGACACCACTATTATGGTTTGTATAGATCGTTCTAGAATAATTAGATCAACCTGTGGGTGGAAAGTCATTTGACATTACATGACATTCTTTAGGCGCTTCTATTCAAAACGACATACATAAAATTCATCAAATAGGCAAGATGCTTTAAGTGCTACAATATAGAAACATGAGAAAGTGTCGTGTTTTTTTCTATTTCCTGTAGCTTGAAAGCAAGAGGTTGGCCAGAGTGTATTTCATGGTACTGTACTGCATTGTTATCTTTTAAATAACATTGTTATCTTTTTAATGTTATCTCTGAAACAACCATGAGATGGACTGTTATCGTATACATCAATGAATGCAATCTTTTCCTGGAGAACAATTTGAATCAAATCAATTCAGTCACTATACATGTTGTAGAAAACTGACGACTAATACTTGAAACATACGAGTAAACTACTTTATATATGACATATAGAACTAATTATAACCGTATCACATGTCTTATTTACTGACAGTATTCTATCCTCTCCATACGCCATGTGAATAGTTAATGTTGACATTGAACAGAAGATAGTTATTCAACACAGCTCTAATGCGATGCAGGGACATGAATTAAAGTTTGATGCCCGTACAGGAAAATGCTCTTCTGTCAGGACAAACCAAACACGCGTGAGAACGAATAAAGTATTATTAAATAAAGTGTATTTAAATGCAATGGTTCCAGCCAGTGCACCCCTAAAGAGTGTGACTATCCATGTTTTTAGAGAGGCAGGCTTTCAGTGTGGAAGACAAAAACAGGCAATCGATAATGCAAGAATAGTGCGATCAATATTTTTAGAAGAAACCCAAACAGATGTTTTCATGTGTGTTTCAAGTGTATGGGCTGTGTACTCATAACCTGAATAGTTCAGGGAGTAATACACATTCAGAACATATTAAATGTAAAATGAATAGTAGAATGCATCACAGAGTACAATGAATTGCTATCACATAATCTCAGATAAATATTATTCAAACGGCCTCATTAGTTTCGTTCATTCAAGGTAGGCAAGCCTATATAAGACCATATAATGAGGAGAAAAATCAAAGGGCAAATACATTTGCTACTTATTGAATACTTCTTCGCATTTAATTTTGACAACGCTTATGCCAATTACCTTTACATTGAAATCAATCCAAATCAAATCCCTTATTAACATGGTTGATCCGTGTGGGAGTCAACCTCCAACCTCCGCGGAGTGGGAATGCCTTGCTCAACCCCTTGAGCTGGACTGAACCATTCACCTCAACATAACATACATCATAGACAACCACTGTTTTCATGTGACTACAAATGTCTGCTATTGTTTGCTGCACTGATTATATATGCAGAGATATTTATCGGGTTGAGGTTCAGCAAATAATTGATATACTTTGTGCTTGTTATCCTCTAAGTAGGCCTCATGGCTCAAAGACAGCTCTTAAAAACGGCCCATGCCAAACTGTATACTGCTGGATGTTTTCTAATCAATTGGAGTTGGTGCAGAAGGAACGTCATTGCCACGGTACTCATTCTGCAGCCAATAGAACTGAGTACAACTACAGTGCCAAGCTGAGTTAGTGATGTGGATTTAGTTGTAATTTATTTATTTTCCCTTGGCAAAGCCAAAGGTTGGAGTTTTTAAAGCGCCGCTGCCAGTTTTGTCTGGCAAAGTTTCCACAACAACTTTGCTACGGGAACGATAAGGTGTCATTCTGAAACTTGTGTTTCTTTAGATACATGTACCTAGGGTTTCAACTTCATAATCTTTGCTTTGTCACATTGGTATAAATGCCAAGAAGACAATCTGAGAAGCTATTATTTTCTACTTCAGTCCAATGACTACCTTCCTGCTAGGATTGGCCATTGTACAGGGAGACAGTTTTCATTAGAAAATCATGACAAAAGCAAATGTTGCAGGGGGTATCCAAAACAGCCTGCCAACAAAACCGCTCTGCTATAGGTGGCTATTGAACCTGTGGGATGTTTTTCTTCTGACAAAATGTATCTCGGTGTGACTTACAATGGGACCCGAGATAGAGACACTGTCGCCATTCAGAACGCGTGCTTCACTGTAATCCATGTGTATATACCCACAGCTGGCCATGAAACATTTGGTCTGAAGCTTTACTGCTTAGTGCTCGAGTCCGCTTTTATTCATTTCTATAAGTTGGCATTTCCTCTCGTCAAAAGAGAAACATCCATCCGTAGTTCTCAGTTTTACATCCTGGTGCCAACTACTTATGTCCAGTAGAGTCAGCGCGTGGTTCTAAGGAAGGGCTGTTTTTGTACTCCATAACACGATTCAGTGGAGGATTTTGGTTTAATCTTAGGACCAACTGTTCTCTTGAAGATATTTAGACATAGCGATGATTGTTGAAATGAAACACAAGCAAAGAAGATCCGATGGATACTAAACGTGATGCTTGATACTTAACGGAGATGTAGCGAGAATCATATTTTTTGGTGTGCCTTTTTCGGTATTTCCAGAACTTTCTAGCTACTGGTTAATTAAGTGTGCAGAAGAGGGGGAATGTTCGTTGTCAGGTAATGAGCAACAGATCAGGCATGCTTCTCAGGCTGCTTGGGATTTCTTTATCACAATATATCTTTTAAATGAGCCACACTAAGGATATGGATTTCTGGAGATACAATGTGTCACAATGTTGTGCGACTGCATCTGTCTTCATATGCTTTGTATGTGCATACGGCAACCCCCTTAAGAGGGAAGGAGAATTAGTTTTGCTGTCAAGGTGCTCGCTCTGTCTGGCAACTGTGCAATTCAATAAAAAATGTGAATATGATCTATTTTGATCCTAATTAATCAACACAGGAGGGAAATTGTATCCTTAAAGGGTAAGAAGCTTAAGTTTTGCGGCAGTTAATGTTTAATGAAATGACAAGTTAGCACCTATTTTTGTCTCGGTATGAAATATATTATCGTGGTTTTAATACCAAGAATCCATTTCTCCTAACTCCCCCTAATACCTCATACCAACCTGTCCCTTGAACCACCGCTTCACCATTTCCCGTCTTGACACACATCTCGATTTCCGGCTGACTTTTGGCACAGATATGCTTTGAAGTCATAAGAAGGGGATCCAGACTTCCTTCCTTAAAACCCATGACATTTCTCCCCCCGAGCTTCTGAATGAGGAGATGGTGGACACGCAGAGATGGGACCAACTGAATAAAGCCTTCTCTTTGGGCCCGGAGCCACTAATCTGTAATTTAATTTCAAGCGGGTGTCTGGGCCACGAGGACACACAGCAAGGTCAAGGGCTACTGTACGCCGACATCTGAGAGGGCTGACGGCTCAGACTGAGGTTTGATCAACGGCCCTCCAATCACCCAGCTTAGGGGGGAAGAGGAGGAGGAGGAGGAGGGGGAGGAGGAGGAGGTGTGTGTGTGTGTGTGGGGGGGGGGGGGGCGTGGATGGCAGCGATTTCCTGTGCAACGGAAACTAACAATCATAGAGAAACTTTCCATCATTCTTAAAGAGTAAGTTGCTTCGGTTGACCGCATCTCGGCAGAAATGCAACGGCATAACTAGGGGCTGTGAAACACTCCTCGCTTCATTTGCATGGAAAATGAAATATTTTTGTTCTTCTTTTATTATTCTGACCATAATTTGATGTTTGGTCACAAACAACAAATCCTGTGTGACTAAGTGGAGCTTGCCAGAGTGTAAAAACAAAGTGTGCCGTGGAAATGGCACATCAAATGAGGAAGGACCAGGCGGTGTTACCTTGTCTTTTTAATGCAAATAGGCACTATTATTTTAGAGAAATAATAACAGTCTTTGACATGAACATGAAGTTTAGGCACTGGGCATTGTTCAGTTACTAACATGACGCATAAAAACAACCTCTAAGTTGATAAAAACATCCCAACGTGGACACATAACCAATAACACCATTCCTAAAATAAAACAAACACATCTTCTTACACACAGCGCTGGCAGCTCAGTGGAGAAAGACACGCGTCTCATGCAACATTCGCAATTTCGCTAGCGGTCTGCCGGCAGTCCTACACTAATTCCCTCAAGTTATCGAGCACGGCGGGCGAAGGCGCACACTGACAGCTTCAAGTTACTTGGGCGACAGAAGCTAATTAGCCGCCGCGGGAGTAATGGCGGAGAAGCGCTCCGTTACCGGCGGAGACGTTCGTGACGGCCGCCAAGGCCCGGGTCATCATCCTTCATGCTCCTCGTTTCCTATTAAGCAGGGGGAAGTCAAGCAAATGCCACATCACACACTTACAGAGAGCCATGTCTGAACCGGGGAGGCAAGAAGTAGTGCCCGTCCGATCCAGTTTGAATCCAGATCCAAAGAGAGTTTATCTTTGGTGCGTTGCGCCGCAAACAAGACGCTTGACTTCCCTGTTTGTTTTGGGGAGGCGGCGCACGTTGATCGATCGACAGACAGGGGGAGGGATATAATACTACGACAAATTATAAAATGATTGTACAAATCCTGTGTTGAGTTTTGGGAATCCTGGGGGTAAGTCTCTGCCGGCGATACCATGATGGAGTCTCTCCTGCCCAGCGAGGCTTTGACATGGTGGGAGAGACCGGGGGTGGGGGGGGGGGGGAGATGGTGTCCAAGGGGATTGACAGGATGGGAGGGATTAGTCTCCAGACACATCTGCTTCATGTCGTCTTGGACCACATCCTGGAAACAGGAAGTTACATGTAAGACTAATGACTGCATACAGTTCTCAACAACTCACAACATTGTTGTCATTGTTTGAGGCAAACAATGAAGATACAATTTCCCTATTTGTTCATTCAGCAGCTGGTTTTATACGAAGATTTACAGAGATTTAGATCATGTGGTAGAGGCTAGGCTCTTCTCAACGATGCATATGGGTGGGCTTTGACCTTGTTTGAACTTTGACCTAAAGGTCAAACAGCATAAACACTAGGCTATTGGACCACACCTAAGGACCATATATATATATATAATATTCAATAATAATATGATATATGATATATTATAATATAAATATAAATTATTATAATTGATTAAATCAATAAAAATATTAACATAATTGTAATATTGTAAGCTGCATCAATAAGCATAAAGCTTTTCCAAAAAAACCTGAAACTTTGCAGGACAAAACAAGTAAATTAAAAGCTAAGTTCATTCGTCATCATTACATGGACACTTAATTATCGTACAGGCGAGGGGAGGTATTCCTCGTGATTAGGAAGTCCTTCTTCATTTAGCTTCGCTACTTCTTTTCTCCCTGCATGCACCTTTTACCAAACCTACTGCCTCCCTCACCCCTGCTCCCCGGAGACTGTGGCAAACAGTGAAATAAATGGATCTCACAGCGTCATTAAACCTGCCCAAATCACCATGGAACAGATTGGAAGGATGCCACACATGGGGCTCACACACTTGATGACTTGAAAGGTTATTTAGTTGCCTATATGCTCGGCGGTTCAGTTTACATACTTAATTTGAGTCAATTACTTGTGTTTCAAATCAAAGGGACGTTTTTTAACGGGAATAACCGACGAGTTGTTGCAGGCTTTCCAAGGAGAAAATTTTGCTGGTGCTGTTGTACGTTTCGAAGCTGATTGATATTGGCTTTGTAATTAGGTCATTTGTATGTGTAAATGCGTACCCAAAATATAAACATGGAGAACGATTTTTCTCCATGCTCGACTGCATAGGACAAATGTAGATAATTGATAATATTGTATAAAGTTTGTGACTTTGCCCCGCTCGTTAATGTTTATTTAACTTAAACATAAATAAGATTCATATCTCTCACATGTGAGGGCGCACGCATTCTCGTTAAACGTTCTTCAGCACATCAAGACGGAAAATAAGTGCTATCTTGCCATTTGTTTCAATTTAATTATTTGATCATTTTAATTTCATTAAGATTAGCACCCTGTTTGAAAACTCTCATTAACTGCGTCATCTTAATTGATTCAAATCGGCGTTCCTGAGAGGGACCTTGGCAGGAACGTGCACTCCCAAACCACGTGCTCAGCCTCACTGAGTCAGGGAGAGTAAAGCCTGACTACACCTGAACGTATAAGACGCCCCCCCCCCCCCCTTCCATTTTAAATAACGTCCTGGGCCGGCATAATCACAATTTGTATTTTTCTAATTGGCAATCAAAAGAAAACTCCAAGCACAAAAAGTATATTTTCTCCGCTATCCATCAGAGAATCTAAATCTGTGCAGGCCAGCATGTCCTCTTTAAAGACGGGGGGACTCACGCTGGCTGATTCATTTGCAGCCCATAGCGGCGATTGCACACTAATTCTCTATTGGCTCCTGGAAGGCGCTGTGTGCTACAAAAGACGCAGTGGCCAACTAAATCCTTTCTAACGAACAGCGATACATTCAAACCAAATTATTTTCATATCTGCATTGCAATAAAAGGGGCCATACATCATACTCATCCTTGGGTGCATTCTTTTATCATCTGGAAAGTATATATAAATATTTAAATATTTAAGATTGTACCCAAATGTGCCCAGTGACAAAACCACAAAACGAACAACTCTTAAAATGCTAAATCCATCTCAAATAATACAAAGTACACCATGGGGGGAGGCCCGGCATGTTAATGTTGACTCTGGTTAACGCGGTCTGCGGCCTCAGCTCTGCTACATTTAAAATCCATTACAGGGTTATCAGCCAAGCAAAGCGTGAAGAACGGTGCAAGGGCAATTAGCCGACGCATGAAACAGATTCACACATGTGATGGTGATGTCGACTCGTTTGGACACATTAACAATTCAAAGCGGCGGCTGTCAGACAGAGGGGGGCCGCCGCCGCCGCCGTGCTATAATTACGGCCACCAGGAAGTAGGCCACCAGAGCATTGTGAAGGATCCCTCATTCTACTTAGCGCCGCATGCATTAATAACACCGAGCACCGGAGTCAACCTGGCCTCGCTGTTTGGATGTACCCGCGCACTCCTGTGTGGCGGAGACGTGTTAAAGGTCGTCCACCCCAACTTCCCTGAAGTAGTGAGGCACAGGGAGACTAAACACGAGTGATTCATAGGTGCTCTCTCGCATGCGCGCGCGCGCACACACACACACACACACACACACACACACACACACACACACACACACACACACACAATGTGCGCATTGAGCCATGTTAAGAACTGCAATGAGCTTAACCAGGTTTGTACAATGTTTGTACAGCCAGTTCGACTAAAGACCCGGCCAAATTGATGCTGATTCGTTTAAACTTCTGCTACAGCTACCCCTAGCTTCCACACTGCCCACTCCTTCTCCATCACGTACACCCGGAAGGGTGGGGTATGCTGCTGCATCGGGGTGTGATGATGTGAGTCCAGTGACTAATGTGAAATACCAATGCTGAATAGGGTCAAAGGTCGCCTATCAAAACCTCCCTAAAGGATTGTTTTATCAACGGAGTTGGGGTTCTCAGGGAATGGCAAGAAAACTTTGGAATCTCTAGGTCGACCACGAGCCGCCCTAGCGAACAAAAACGTCCGTATGTGGAAGGACGACAAGAATGAGTGGCGGGTGTACCTGTATCCCCTTAGGCCCTGGCCACACGCACACCCACACATCACACACACACACAACCATGAGCCCGGTGTAGCAGCATGCATTGTTGTAGCATACATAAATCCTGCCCTTTTATCGCCTCCCCCCCCCGGTGTGTGTGTGTGTGTGTGTGTGTGTGTGTGTGTGTGTGTGTGTGTGTGTGTGTGTGTGTGTGTGTGTGTGTGTGTGTGTGTGTGTGTGTGTGTGTGTGTGTGTCAGTGTGTGTGTGTGTGTGTGTCAGGTAACTGGTGGTGCCTCCATCTTGATTCTCCTCTGTGATACAAAGGACCGTTTGAAGACTAGGGGGGTGAGCCCTGGGGGGGGGTGGGGGGGGGGGGGGGGACCTGGAGGGGGGGTGGGACCTGGAGGGGGGGCTGGCCGGGTTATCAACGTGAAGGGCGGAGCAAAGGGAGGCTCAGTCACGTCTCTTTGGAGACCCCGCCTCGCCAGACTCTACGACAGTGTTATAATGTGGGTTTACAGCGCTCGCGCACACACACACACACACACACACACACACACACACACACACACACACACACACACACACACACACACACACACACACACACACACACACACAGGCACACAAACGTGTCACCACCTGGTGATCACAAGCCCATGTGGTGACATCCATGCTGAATGCAACGCGAGGTCGTCTGCACTCACTCTGTACAGGTAGCCATGTCCCTTCAGCCTACCAATTCGTGATTTCAGCAGAGGATGTTATCCAAAGCAACGTACAGGTAGGCGTTAGAAATCTTGTTCAAGGTCGACACCCCACTGAACCATCGTGCCCTCTTACGGGTGCTCTAAGGTGCGATGATGGGGAGGACTTCATATTATTACTGTTATGTTGTTGTATTATAGACTGTCGGGCCACTAAACACGTTAGGAGTAGGGCAAGCATCAGGACAAACTTTATGAGAACAACTTTATTTTAGGAGCCGGGTATTGCCTTGCTTACACCCGACAGCTGGCTCAAAGCACGATGTATCTGTCTGAACATCGAGAGCTGCTGTTATACTCAAGGGACATGAAATCCCGTTCGAGACAGACCCAGACAACACCGGATCATTTCCGAGTATTTAATCCTTCTCTCAACATTTGATCCCGTTCTTCCCGTTCATTATCTCGTTTAGTTTCACAGCGAAAGCACAACTCCAACAATAGTTTAGAGGCAGTGTATGAATTACGCCTTAATTGCAAAACATTATTCAGGTAGCTACGCACAAAGATGTTCTCGCTCAATAGCAAACAGATTATGCACATCCCAACCTGTACGAACCCGCTCCGATTGACTCCCGCTGAGCCATCTGTAATTCACCTGATGTGCAGAACAAACTAGATTTGCTCTGGCTTTCATTAGATCTCCGCAATTAGTTTGCAAAGTAACAAACATATCCATATTCACCATTAACAAGGTTGCCTATTATCATGCATATATATTCATATCTATTCATGTATTCTCGTGTCAATATTGCGGTAGCACTGGAGCAATGTTTGCATTGCTGGCTATAAGGACGAGTACTGTTAAATCTAGAAGTTTTGTTGACATTGTTGATGAGGACAGCAGAAGTTTGTGTCTCATACCGCTTGGATTGAGTTGATAGTTAAATAGAACCGCCTTTCGTTATCAAGGAAACAAAGAGGTCATGCGCAGCTGAAGGAACGACGGTCAGCTCAAATATATATTTTTTGGTTGATTTTTTGCATTTTTATTCTTTATTAGAGTGAAATAAGAGAGGAAGGTATGGGAGAGGGGAGGACATGCAGCAAATGACCAAGGGAAGGATTCGAACCCGGGTCGCTGCGATCAGGACTGAGCCTATATGGTACGCTTTACCCGGTGGCGCCCCGGTCAGCGCGAATATGAGCGGTTGGTCCACCTGCCCTGGTGAACTAAAGTCAAGTCCAACCGTTTAAAAGCCATGCCGGTACCTGACGGTGAACAGAGTTCAACCGCTCATGTGCCAACCACACACACACGCCCCGCTGCTTAATAAGGTCGTTGCCGTGGCCATCGCTCACCCTCTTGATTCCCCTCTGTTATTAATCACTGTTTAATGTCCATGCTTCATGAACATGGAACACCCCCACCCACCCCTGCAGTCCCAGCTACACTGAAGGCTGTGTGTGCTTCTATAGGATTCTGATCAGAATTCTGATCAGAAAATGAAATACAAAAATATGGATATCATCTATATCTTTTTTATTTGATATTATCTGCTAAGTCAAGGTTTTTTAGGATTTATGTTTCAAAATATATGCAATGGGGAGAGATAGGCAGCCCTGGGCTCCTGTATACCAAGAGACCTCAAGTGTGTGCAATGGGTATATACTGTACATGTAGAATACATTTGCGTGTTTGATTTTCCATGTGAACGTGCACACACACACACACACACACACACACACACACACACACACACACACACACACAATTATATTTTATCTGCGTTATGGGTAATCTATGGAAGTTAATTGAGCCCACGGGCGATGGTTTTAATGAAGGTTTCTGTGTTTTTTTCACGCGGAGCGTCAGACGTCGACAGCGTCTCTGAGAGTGGCACTCTATTGGGAGGAGGGCTCATCTCCTCGCTGTTCATTAGCTGTCATTGATCACTGATTCCGGCCCCCAGCTGCAGCTCAGATATCACCACTTTTCATGTCATGGAAATCATTTAGGAAGAAAAATAAAAAAAATAAAACCCGACTGAAGGAAAACAGCAAGCCAGCACAGCATTTTACTCTTATATTTTTTCCGCCGGACTGCGTTGTTTGACTCTTATGGATGCCTGCTTATCGCCGTGGCAATGCATCCCACCTGTCTCCTCTGCAGCGGGTGTTGATATCGATGAAGGACGGTTGTTCATGTAAAAGCATGTTCTGTAATTGGCTTCTTGCGGAACTTTCCGCCATTCGCCGCACCTCGCAAGCACCTCAGAGGAGGGCCGTGTGGGCCGGCCAATGAGACGAGAGGGGTGTAAGAACGCAGATAAATGGCCGAGACAAACGTATCAATTACGCAGGAGACTGAGTTGGCGGACCCCCCATCAGCCCCCCCTCAACCCCGGAGAATCCCCGGGCGTAAGTGTCCTGTCTGACATCATCAGCGTCCAGCCTGCCCCCCCAACGCCGACGGGGAAGTGAGTGACCTGAAGAGACCACAGACACACACCCTCTCATACACGCACGCACTCCTCCGTTTATCTCACTCGCTGACAGTGTGTTTGTGTGCGTGCATGTGCACACACACATGCACGCACACACACACACTGTCTCCTAGTATCAAGACGCTCATCCGAAAAACGTTGGGTCCACATTGTTTTCCATTTAGCCACTCGCACATCTTTCATTTTACGATTTCCGACTTTTCTCCTAATGTTAATTGTCTGCAGTAGGCCCGTAAAGCTCTTTGGAGAGGTGCTCAACTGAAGGTAATTGTTATACCGGGGTAACATAATGTTTGTCTCAAGGGTTTACAAGAAAACCTAATTGAAAATGTAATCTTTGCAAACTGGCCATGGGATCAACGATGCCATAAATAACAACGCCTCACAAATGAAATGCAACGACCTTGCCCGGACGGCGCTAACCCTCTGAATGTTTACTCAAACACAAACTACCACGGCTACCTTAAAAGTGTATTGTCAAACTTTAAATGAGTACAAAATCAGGCCAAACCCAAACTGAAGGCTCCCAAGTAGCACAACCACCACAACAACAAGGTGAGAACATACTGATTGCCTGGTGAACTCTAGTGGTTCCAGGAGTTGGGACTCCAGCCTGCCCTCTCTGCCTCACTTCAGTTGCTCTCTGATTCCCCGATCGCGGGCAGAAAGTCGGTGGACATTTAGCAACACCCAGCCACTCCACCGGGCCAGCCTCACTCAGCAAATAAATAAATGATGTGCTGCTTATTGTTGATCGCCATGCAATCTGCAGCAAGCCACCAGCGATGTCACAGCGACAATAGGAGCTGGGGCACAGAGTTGCACACAACGTTTAGAGTGCATTAAACATAAAGGGGGGGGGGGGGCACGAGTGTCACTGAAACGAGTTAATTAAATGCAATGACTTACGTTATTAAATAAGATATGCTGCACTCTGCATGAATAAGCTGATCAATACTAAAACTGCCACACAAATATCAGAATAATTGATCCGGGGTGATTCAGCAGTGAGCCACGGCGCCTGGCAGAGAACCGAGCAGAGAGGGGCGCCTAGGAGAAGGTCAGTAGATACCGTAGTCAAGACAAATGTCCTCTCCGACTCCCTGTTCCGGGACGTTATGTTGGCCGGTTATGGAGAATTGCACTGTCGCCCCCCCCCAGCCCCATCTTCCTTATTCTCCTCCTCCTCTTCCTCCTCCTCCTCCTCCTCTCACTCTTCATGCTTGAAGACGTACGGTTCGCTCCCCCAATCAGGGCGCGATATAAAAAAGCAGATATAGCCACACCACTGACACAGAGACACACACACGTGCACCCAGTGTAAACACGCACGCACGCACGCACGCACACAAACACACACACAAAGAGATCCTCCTCACCTTAGCTCGGTGAACTTTCGCTTTTCAGAGGCATCATGGCTGAAATGAAGACAAAACAAACGAGATGGATGAGAAAACATACATTTCTGCAAATCATGATGATGTTATGGACACACACACACACACGCACACACACACGCACACGCACACACACACAGACACCCCTTAGACGTACTATTTATATTGGAGTGTGTGTTGGCAATCTGCTTCGATATTACCGTGTCCCCCCCCCCCCCTCCCCCATCCTCCGTCTCCTTGCCTCGTGTCGGCGCCAACCTTGCCGCGGCTAACGGGAGGCAGAGGGCACACAGAGTTATTTAATTAGTCACAGCAGCTGAGTGCTCATGGGGAACCGAGGTGTGCTCTGCCGACCAGAGTGGGGGGGGGGGGGGGGCTTCCCACCTGGTGTTCCAGGTACGGGGGAGGGCAGTGGTTCGGAGAGCCGGTACCAACGCCGTCTCCCCCTCTTCTTGACGGTGTGGCCCCAGCGGTCCCCAGGGGCCAGATGACGGTGGTTACGGAGCCCAAATGGCCCCTGGATCCTCCTTCTTCGCAGTGGAAGAGCGGCAGCATGTGGCTCAGGAGGTAGTTGGCTGGTAACTGGAGGGATGCCAGCCTTAAAAGGTTCGATCCCCGGCTCCTCTTGAGTGTCGAGGTGTCCCTGAGCAAGACGCCAAACCCTAACTGCTCCCGACGAGCTTGGTTGGTTGACGCCGGTGTCAGAATGTGTGCATGAACGTGTGGATGTTAGGCAATATTGTAAAGCGCTTTGAGTGTCTGCTGGTTGAAAAAGCGCTGTGTTAATGCAGTCCATTTACCATTTAACAGGCAACAACCGGTGAGATGTTGTTGGCTTTCCACTAGATGCAGCAAATGCAGCAAGGGAGGAAGGAAGGACGGAATGAAGGGGAAGACGTTCCTCGCTACATTAGCATTCCCCACGCGAGAGGAGCGAGCGGAGACAGGCCACAACGTTTTAATGACTTGGACTTCGGCTCCTCTGCGGGTTCTCTGCGGGCTTCTCTGGTGAGATGTGATGGAGGGAAAAAGGTGCTAAGCTAGTAGCATAATGTGTGACTAGCGTAGCATGTGCGCCACCTGATAAATGCGAGCGCCACAACACTGGGGAGCGGAGTGCAGGGAGCTACTTTAATTAGGCTCTTGAAGTTACAGCGTGACCCGTATCTCCTAATGAAGGCATCATGACTGCTCTATTTACATATCTTTAGGCGCTAATGTGTGACCGTTGGGAGAGGCCCGGGGCCTGAGGAGAAGCAAGCAGGAGCTGGAGCGATGGAGACAGCGGACCTGGCCGGGCCAGCACAGCGAGGCAGCCTCTTGTCTTATTCGTGGGTAAGTATGGGCGTGGTGAATACAATGTGCAACGCTGGACTAGGCCTGTGCGATTAATCAAAATGTTATCGCGATTAAAAAAAAGATATATGCGTTTGTATATTTATTTTATTCATTAAATGTCTTATAGAAAAGCTGGATATATATTTGTAGATTATTTTCGATCTGAAAATTTTATATTGGAACATTTTGTGGGTTTTTGTAAGGGGAAATTTCAATGTTCTCAGTTGCAAAGTATTTTTTTGGGGGACGATATGCTGAAAAGATCCATCTTGTTGTAAACAAAAAAGAATTGTTTGAATAATCGTGATGTCAATATTGACCATAATCGAGCATCCCTACGTTGGACAGTGTTGCCGTTTTGTCTCTGAAGGCTTGGATCCGCACATCACACATGCGTGTCGCTCTAGAATCAGGTTTGCTCTGTTCAAACCGGCGCTTTCTTCTCCCTGTCAAAAGGCTTAAAACAATTGTGATCTGAAGGCTCCCGGGTACAAATTGGTGGAATTCCAAATCCATGCAAAGATCAGGTATCCATGGTTGTGTGGCGGGCAACAATTACTCACCGCCTTCTCTATGGCGGCATGAACAGATGTAAAAAAAAACACCTGACTTACTAAGCCGCGCGCATAAGCAGAACGCATGAATCACCCTAGCACAGTTCATCACCAGGGACGCATCGCAGAGGGTACTTCCTAAAACAACGTTCCTGTATTCCCCCGTGGGTCCGGGCGTCGTTCTCCAAGGGGGACATCACCACGAAGGGATCTCTAACAGCCAGGGGGGGGGGGGGGGGGGGGCTTGTGAGGTCGCCGTGTGGCAGACAGACACACAGACACACCCGGTCTGCCACGGTAACGAGCACAGCGGTGACTTTGAGTCTGGAACAGCTGTCCTTGTCGCGGGGCCCGTCCACGTGTTAGAGTCACCTTACAAACGCCACCCCATAACCGCTCATACAATCACCGGGACGTTTAGGACAATGAGCTATTGGGCTTGACGCCTTAATACGGGGCCGGGGCGACTGCCATCAATCCTCCAGCGGTGGCCTTGTCCCGGACGCGGGGGGGGGGATTTGAGGCGATGTGAGAAGGTGGCGGAGACTGGAGGGTCGTGGTGGCTGGGGCTCCGGTTCCATTAGCATCAAGGCGCGTGATATGCCACCCTCGCTGCGCCTCGCCTCAGAAATCAGGGGTTAATTCGGCACAGCGGTGGGGCCGTTCCTTCTTACGCTTTCGCTGCCTCTTGTTTTGTTTTTTTTAGAGCCAGGGACTTTTCATATATTTACTGTGTGCCTAAAGATGCTGCATTTTTTTATTTTTTTTTGGGTTGCTGTGAAAGAACTGGGTCATTGAAAAACACTCCCCTCTTCTTCTCCCAGGGGATGGTTGCTAGGCCCGGCTCCTGGGCCCCGAGAGGGCGGAGCCAGGGCCGGCACGCCGTGTGTGTGTGTGTGTGTGTGTGTGTGTGTGTGTGTGTGTGTGTGTGTGTGTGTGTGTGTGTGTGTGTGTGTGTGTGTGTGTGTGTGTGTGTGGGGAGGGAGTGAGGAAGAGAGGATATGTGTGTATATGTACGTGGGTCCACATGTGTGCACGTATATATGTGTGTGTGTGTGTGTGTGTGTGTGTGAGAGAGAGAGAGGAGGGAGGGAATGTGTGTGTGTGTGTGTGTGTGTGTGTGTGTGGTAGAGGAGGGAGAGAGGGTAGTCGGATTACTGCAGCCCCCCTAAACTGCGAGTCATGCCTGGATTACTAAACTAATTTCCAAGAGAAGGTGGGGAGGTGAAGGCATTTGTGTGTGTGTGTGTGTGTGTGTGTGTGTGTGTGTGTGTGTGTGTATGTGTGTGTGTGTGTGTGTGTGTGTGTGTGTGTGTGTGTGTGTGTGCGGCAGAGAGCTACAATCGCATACATGCAAGATAGTGGTCCTTTGCACTTGCATTTGCACTTGCTCGGGAAGGGTGGGTATCTATGGGGATATATGGGGATATATGGTGATTTATAGTGATATAAGGGGATTTATGGGGATATAAGCGGATATATGGAGATATATAGAGAATATTGAGATATATGGTGATATAAATGGATATATGGAGAATTTATGGGGATATAAGGGGATATATGCAGATATGTAGAGATAAATTGGGAAATATGGTGATATAAGTGGATATATGGGGAATATATAGAGATATATTCAGATATATGGTGATACAAGTGGATATATGGGGATATATGTGGGTATAAGGGGATGTATGGTGAAATAACGAAGGAATAAGGGGATATGTGGGGGATGTACGGAGGATATAAGGGGATTCTATGTGGAAAACATCCGATATCTCAGATATGATATAGCCGTCTCAAGATCCTTTCTGCTTGGCCAGCTGCAAACCTACCCCCTTATTTAGGTGCTGCTGTTTGTTACAGGCACACAGCAACGCTGTGCTCTAAAGGCAGGGGAGCAAGGCTCCATTCAAACGAATGGGCCCAGGTCCCCAGTTATCACTGGTTATTGTTCCAATCAGGCCGGCTTTGAAAGGGAAGGCGCGCTCCTCCGGACAGCTCATTAAGATAACACGTAGCCGCGGCCTCCACATCACTCCGGGTTTATTAAAGTGCTCCTCATTTCGCCGTCTTTGTCTCCGGCTGCAACCTCCGTCTTTGTCAGCAGCAATTGGAGCCAGATGGCACAACAAAGCTGACTGTCTGGAGCTTAAAGAGTAATCTCTGATGACAAGGGCAATAGCTCAACTTCACCACCTCCATAAACACTGTCTCCACCTGCACCAGCCAGGTGTGTGGACTACCGTGGGGAACGCGCCGGTGCCATCCCACCAGCCCAACCTGACTCTCTCTCCTTTGACGTAATGCAGCGCAGTGAGGCCGGGCAGAGAATGAGTTCACTGAGGGTTGTGCCGTGTGTTTCAGACTTGGCGGCGTGGAAATATTCCCGACTCCTCAGTTACCATCGGCAGCTTTCCCGACGAAATGGCACCCAACGTGGCCAGAGGAAAGGCTGTGGGCTTGCTTTTTTCATTAACAACAGATGGTGCCACCGGGGTCATCGTGTGACTAAGCGTATCTGCAGCCCGGACATTGAGCCATAAGCCGCGGGGCTCCGTCCATACTCCCTAACCCAAGGGGTTCACGTGTTCCACTTTGGTCGCCCGCTCATGTGACCGCATGTGACGTCGCAAACTAGCTGTCACTCCGGACTCCAGACTCTGCACCCTGAAGCCTTCACGGCGATGACTCTGGCTCTGCAGTAGTTGGATGCACCAGGGACGGTGAAGAGATGGAGTACAGGGCTCTGGTGCACAGCTTCAACGCTTCAAACTGCGGGTAGACCTTTGGAGATTTGGCACTCCTGCTTAACCGCTTTTCCTCCTGGGAGTGAATGTAGTTGTTGTTTAGGTCTACAAGTACCTCGGGGTCCACTTGGACAACCGGCTCCACTGCACGGTGAACTCCAACACAGTTCTCAAGAAGGGCCAGAGCAGACTCTACTTCCTGAGGAAGCACCAGTCCGTCCGGCCCTGCTGCGGATGTTCATCCTGTGGTAGCCAGCACACCTCTTCTACACTGCAATGTTTTGGGTAAGCAGCATGATAGAGACTCCAACACACTGAACAAACTGATCAGGAAGGCCGGTCCTGTTGTGAAGGTGGGCCCCCTGTGTCGCCGTCACAGAGAAGAGGAGGCTGTCTACTCTATTCTAGACAATGACGCTGTAGAGCAATATGCTAAGCAACAGACTCCTGGCAGTAGGGAGTTTGAGGGAGCGCCACCGGATGTCCTTCTTTCCTTTTGCCTTCAAACTCTTTACTCCTCTCACTGCCGGAAGTGAGTGAGTCACTCTGGACTCTGTAGTGCCTGTTTAACCGAGTCTCTTTGAGCCATGCCACTATTTCATTATATCCAGATGACCTGTGCAATATGACTGCAATATACTCGAGACCAGTTACTTTATTTTAGAGTCACTTGCTTGACTTTACTAAGAGTCAGTTATATATATACTTTTATTATGTATACAAACATTTAATTACTTTCTGCTGTTGGTAAGAATCTTTTTTCTATAATTAAAATATCCCTATGCTGTATTTTGTGTTTATATTGCTTGTTGTGTTTATCCATTCTTTTCTTGACGCTTCTGGCTTGAGTTGAGCAACTGTAAATAATGATTTCCTCTGGGACCAATAAAATCATCCGTGTCTGTATATCAACAAACGCGAAGCAAAGTTTTAAACTGTCAATAATATAATACAACACATTATTTTATTTTTTGGGGGGAGGAGTGCGGCCCGGCGGCCATTGCTCAAAGGCCCGGTTCTGGCCCCCAACCACGTTGGTGAACTACTGGGCCACAGCTGACCCTCCCAAAAGCTGCATAGCTCTAGATCTACATAGAGCAGGCATTACAGAACCATAGTGCCCCCCATCTGCTCAGAGACCTGCCTGCAACTCTCACCTTATTAAAATCAAATGGTATTAACTTTCCAAATCTCGGAGCAACTAAATAATTCAATCGGACTAAAGAAGGGGTCAAAAGCGAACCCCGATCACGTGACTGCTTGAAGGAAGGACGGTCACAGTGCGACCGGGAAGCTCGTAACGCATTCTAATTGCAAAAATACGAATTCTTGACGGGTAAGGACTCAAACTAGGCAAAATATCCTACATCCCTCACCTGGGGAAGGGGGCAAAGGGAGCAGATCTATTAACAGCCCGTCTGGATTCAGAGGAGCACTTGAGAGGCGTATGTTCCGCACAGGCAGAAGACAAAGGGTGTGAAGAAGTCATCACATCGGTGAGACTGTATCCGTTAGCAACCCCTGCCACACGTGATTGGGCCGTTTGTTTCCTTCTGTGTTTTCACCACACAACTCCAGTCCTTGACATTGTCCCTGCCTAGTTCTCTGGTTACCAGGCATGGGGCATGGGGCATGTTTCCCATGTAATGCGCTAATGATCAGGAAAGGCTTCGATAGTTGCATAGCAACAGCTGCACCAGCACTGCCTATGGGCGTCCATTAAGCGGCCACTAGCTAAGAGCCGCTAAACGAAACGTCACTAGCTAAAGATATGCACGGGGGAACACAGAGACAGAGGCTTGTCCGGGTGTGTGTTAGCTGACCTGTCTTTGACGCCTCCTCTTCTAGCTCCTTGGACTCCTCAGCTGTGGAGAGAGAGAAGGAGAGTTTAGTTTTCTAATATTTGATATGTATATACTGCTGTATTTAACATTTTATACTTTGACCTCCTAATTGTTCGACTGCTTTGTCAATGTAAATGTTTGTTTCTCATTCCAATAAAGCTTTTTTGAATTGAAAAAGAAAGAAAGAAAGAAAGAAAGAAAGAAAGAAAGAAAGAAAGAAAGAAAGAAAGAAAGAAGAGAGAGAGAGAGAGAGAGAGAGAGAGAGAGAGAGAGAGAGCGAGAGAGAGAGAGAATTATCACAGAGTCAAAACAGAAGGAAAAGGGAAGCCATAGAATGCAGTGAGGCTTTGGCATGTGCATCGCCACTTCGTTATGAGCCTTTCACTGTGTTTATTCATCTCAGCTGTGATGGAAGAGAGGCAGTGATGGCTAGAGGATGGGCAGAGAGCACACACACACACATACACACAACCACACGCACACACACACACACACACACACACACAACCACACACACACAGAAACCTATTTACCCGCCTCACCAATCCGGGCCCTCTCACAGAGACAGTAATCACATTAGGGTATAGCCTCTGGCCCCTTCAAAACCATTGTCAACAGAGCTGGAGAGACATCCCACGGTGATGGCTGTCACACACACAAACACACACACACACATGCACAAACACACACACAAATGTGGCACATAGATGTATTTTTGTAGAACTGAATACACAATATCTCTCACACACACACACACACACACACACACACATGCACGCAAGAATAGATGGAGTACAAGACAGCCAATAGCTGATCTTTATCTATGACAACATCTTCGGCGATTGGGCCTGAGAGCCACCATTTAGTGTGCGCCACTTGAGTCTTGCGCAGATTGAACTGATAATTGAACCAAATTAAATGCCGCAGCAAGTTTGAGTATGTTCCTGTTTGCCGGCACAATTTTCAAAGACTTCGATAGAACATAATATAATCCTCTTGGGAAATTAAAGAGGAATCATTATAATTACATAGCTTTCAGATTAGATTTAAAATAAATAAATAAATAAGTATATATATATATATATATATGTGTGTGCAGCCTTATCCTTCAGCCTCTGTTACTATTTTCAAAGTGTATTCTAATTTCAAATATTGCACACACACTCTGCAGTATGCATATGCCCACAGGTGATCATTCTACCCAGTGATTAATCCGAGAGCCAGCTTTCTACTTTCATTGCATGGCACGCCGATCCATTCATAGCAGCTTACTCACAACTCAAAGTGGTTGCCATTTGGTTGCAGAAACATTTGTATTCTTTGGGGTGAAACTGAAGACAGAAGATGACAAATCAGTTTTAAAGTGCACTCACAGCTGAGACAGTCAAATAGTGCATAGAAAAGGACGTATTTTGTGTTATTTAGTTAGTGTCAAGAATGTATTGGTAGTTCATTCCAGTTTGGCTATAGTTTTATAATATGTTGATGTTAACATTTTTCTACTGACTAATACATCTGTAATATAGCAGTAGAAACAAGACCCTAACATACTGACTAATGTCTCTAATATAGCAGTAGATACACAACCCTAACATACTGACTAATATCTCTAATATACCAGTAGATACACAACCCTAACATACAGAGTGATATCTCTAATATAACAGTAGAAACACAACCCTAACATATAGTAGTAGAAAACAACCCTAACATACTGACTAATATCTCTAATATGACCTTAGAAACACAACACTAACAGACTAATATCTCTAACATAGCAGTAGAAAACCACGATATGGACTAGAGGGTGGAGGAAGCTACGTCATTGGAGCAGGGTCACCAGAAAGCCTCCCAATCCGGTGACAGTGAGCAACTGACCAGCGCTGGGACGCTGGCAGCAAAGGAACCGACACTAAATCATCCACATTAATACGAAACAAAAAAGATGGCGTCTACTTAATGCCCGCTGAAGAGACGGCTTAAGAGTTCCCTCCGATTCCAGATGCGTGGCGGTTATGGGCACTGAGCGTCAGCGAGGAACAGCACGGATAGAACAACAGAACCCTGTGCGAACAGACGTTCCGGTGACGCTGGAGGAGTGAGGATGTGAGATCCATCCGGCCTGTTGTTCTCACACGCACGTCGTGTCTCAGACGGCAGACACGGCTCGCCCGTGTCATGTACACACGTCAGGTTCTCCAGGGGGCCAGGGAGGGATTAAATGGTACGCCAGAGAGATGCTACACCGTCAGCAACACATGCTTGATGTCTCATGTATTATACAAGGTAGGGCAGGCAGAGGGAGGCACAGGGAGAGAGGGAGAGGGAGGGAGGAAGAGAGAGAGAGAGATCAAAAGAGAGAGAGAGAGAGAGAGAGAGAGAGAGAGAGAGAGAGAGAGAGAGAGAGAGAGAGAGAGAAAGGAAGAGGGAGGGGGAGAGACAGAGAGAGAGAGAGACACACACAGAGAGAGACACAAGGATAGATACAGAGAGAGAGAGAGAGAGAGAGAGAGAGAGAGAGAGAGAGAGAGAGAGAGAGAGAGAGAGAGAGAGAGAGAGAGAGAAATAAGAAGGGACGGTGTGAAGAACTACCAAACTAAATAAAGGATGTGCCGAGGCAAACAAATCGATGAATAAATAAAAAACGGCAGAGGAAATGTTAAAAAAAAAAAAAGGATTAGAGAGTAAACAGTGGTGCTGGCAAGAGACAGACGCCTCCCTCAAATTGAGCTTTCACTTCCAACTGCAATCCGGCGGGCTGCCCCCCTTGCTTAGGTTCCACTCCGCACTGCCCCATATGCGTTATGACAGCAAAGAAAAATGACCCGCTCGCTCCCTCTACTTGTGCTGACCCCCCCCCCCCCGGTCGGCAGCCGGTGTCAGCGAGCAAAGAGTCGACTACGATCGGACCCGACCCCGCGAGCGCAGTTACGAGATCAGACAACCACAATTAGACGCCACTTACGTCCTCCGCTCGGCACCCCGGCCGCAAGCGCCATGACAACCGCAACCCGCAAACCGATTCAAGAGATCCTTCCACATCTGTATTCATACGACGGCATCAGTCTATAGCAAGCGCCGCCTAGCTCCTGATTGGCTACTATGTCGAGGTACTATATATATATATATATATATATACTGCGGTAGAGCCGTCCATCGGCTTTCAGGGAACAAGGACGCGCTGAAACAATCAAAATGGGGGCGGGAAAGGTGTGAGGCTTAATATTTCAGGGAGACAGGCAGAAGATGACCACATAATCAGTCCCGCCTCCTCACATAGGTGCAGTGGGAAGAGCAGGCCTTCCACTAAAGCAAAACAGAGAGGGGTACGACGGCACCAGAGAATGGCCAGTGGGGAGGGGAGGAGGATTATATTTCCCTCTTTCCATTTCATTTGATTTCATATGTTCCATGGAGCTATTTACTCTTTCCTCTGAGTCTCTGTCACTTCTATATTTATTTTCCACCCCCTGGGCCTCTGTGCAGACACAGGCTGACCTTTATTTAAATGTCTCTTCCAGTCTGAGCGGATCTCATTACAGCAGAGCTGGTGGCCTTGGTCCATCCATCCTCCATTCAAAACTTTCTCTCTTTGCACTTGCAGCAATTCCAGAACTATTCTGCAACGCTAATTACAGCACCGGGTAATAATGGCCCTGACTGCGGCAGCCATAAGTCCCGGCATGATGGCAACATTAACACAAAAAATAAAAAAAAGATGTGGATTGTAATGGTTCCTCGGGGTCATAATCTCAGCTCAGCATCTGATCTCTATCGTCCTCCCATTCTTTACATTTCACACTTTAATGTATCTATTGCGTGCCAGGGAGGAGGTGCTAGCGGCAGTAGAGAAGTCAGGGTTAAGTTATGCCGTCGTTTCTTTTGAAAGCTTGCAAACTTCACGTTTAAAATGACAATGCGTTGTGGTTTTACACAGCGTTGGTATCTGTTCTACTAAGGATAAACAGAGGAGCGTTCAAGGCGTTCCTCTCACCTTCCCTCTGATGATTGAAACATGAACTTCTTAAAACGACACCGGGAACAACCTTCAATAAAGACAACAGCTCCCCACTGAATCCATTACATAAGCGGGCGTTGGAGAACTTCCAACGGACAAGGTCTCTCTCTCTCATCCCTCTTTCCTGTGTCTTGCCGTACCTTCTCTCCTGGCCTCCTCACAGCTCTCTTTGATCTTCCGTCTGCAGACAGCGGCCAGAGCGATGAGCAGCAACAGCAGACAGACGGCCAGACCCACCGTCACCCACAGAGCCACCGGGGGGAACGCCATATTCTGACCTGGAGCAAAGGGGGTACAAAGAGAGAGAGAGCAAAGCACGTTCAGTTTTGCCTCAGAAGCACACAACACACACCACATCACACGCATAAGCCTCTGCGATAGTTCTCTAAGATGTTCTAGTGTGAGTTACTTTCGCCAACGGTTTGCGTTGTCACCAAGTTGGCAACATTTGCAACGTGCCGAGGTTTATATATCGTTAGAGAGGAACCAACGAGGGAGACCTTACGTTTTGAACGTTGCGAGGAATTTATTGGGATCCAATTACAGTGAGACATTAGAGTGCGGTTTAATTGTGCCCAGATGGGACACTGGTGTTTTCACTTTGTTCAAACAGCATCGACCCGGCCACGGAGCGTCTTACGAGCAGCGAGCGCAGCCCCTGCCTTCTGCCGGCTTCTAGCTCGCAACCCCTGGAATCTAGGGCGCTTTTATTTTGAAATAGTGGGACATATATGGTGGTTCCTGATTTCATCATCAGGCCGACACCATAAATATGCCAACGTTTATTCCCATCCAGTTTTTAATGAGGTGTGTGGAGGTGGGGAAGAGAAACATCTTCTGACAAGTGTGCAGATAGTGGAGATTTGTCAGACAGCTCTAAACTAAACTCACTCTGGAGACAATTAGACTTCAAAGTGCTGACAGTATCTTGGCAAACTGGACTGGACTAATAAAAGAGGGAGGGTGGCTGATCAACAGAATAAAAAAGAGATACCAGAGACATGGCCATATTTCCCCAGGGCATTTTAACAATGGAAAGGGAGGGGGGAAGGAGAGAGAGAGAGAGAGAGAGAGAGAGAGAGAGAGAGAGCGAGAGAGAGAGAGAGAGAGAGAGAGAGGAGTAAATAGATAAAACAATGGACCTGAAAGAAAAAATGTATGGAAGTCTGGCTGTAACACAAACAAAGCCTTCTCGTTGAAGAGGCTTTGTTGGGCAGATAATTGTAGAGAAAGTGTCTGAAAATTGACTGGCATTCGACTGCGTAATGGATGGAGAATTTTTCACAGACTTGGCAAACGCTGTGAGGACAGATCGGTAGGATATAAAATGACACAGCTCAGATGGAGGTCAGGATTCTTTTGAACCTTTGGAGGCGAACAATATAAGATGGAAACCCAATCTTTCCTTTGTTGACTGAAGGTTCTGGGAAATTTGATGAAAGACATAATAAAATAACCATAAAAGTGGAGGCGGGACACAGGACAGACAAAGTGACAATCGGAAGGTAATCATTATCTAAACTATAGGGTAGTTCCTTTGTTTGAGTCAATCCGGACCCGAACCATTATTAAAATGCCGTTGAACGCTTTAGACATTTGACATTTGTTGATTTTCCTCTTGTTCGGTCCCTTAAATATAATACATGACCAAAATTGAGTCAAAATTTTGACTCATTGACCCCGTTTTCAATTATATCCAAAATGAAATCGTCAGCTTGATCAATTACAAGCATGAAATTTCACACTATCGGAAAAAAAAACATACAAATAAAAAACTACAAACACATACTCCTCACATACGTCGCATTCTCCAAGCCTCCTCTCAAACCCGGACAAAACAACTAAATGTCAGCGCGAGAAGGAGAAAATGTGGAAAGTCAATCTTGTCCTTTTGATGAAGCTGCTCATGCCACCGCGGGCCAGGCGTGACGGATGACGCGGGACTCGCTGTCCAAAGACCTCTTTACTCTGCTCTATTTTTAAGGATGACCATCCGAGGGCAGGCCTGCGTGAACAACACACACACACACACACACACACACACAACCACAATCACACACACACACACACGGGCAGGGAAGGAATACTCCGTGCTCTGAATCATACTTGAGCTGTCCACATCTCTCAAGAAGATTCCACCGAAGAGGAAGGAATGGGTTTGGGTTCCTTTCGCGACCGATGGGGATAGAATACGGCTGTCCCCTTTCTCTCTTTCTTGTTATTCTCACATCCTCCCACCCTCCTCGCCGTCCCCAGGGCAGGCTGATAAAGACAAATGCCGTCGACGGCTATCATCTCTACGCCCGGGCCCACAGGGCTGTGCCATCCGATTTTTCCTCTCCCCCTTGTTTGATGATGTGATTTTGTTTTCTTCAGAAATAGATTTGTCTCTAATGGCTCTGTTTACCTCTCCTCCCCTCTCCTCTCCTTGCCTCTTCTCCCCTCTTTCCCCCGGAGTGCCCTGTATGGAGCCTTCACCCCGGCCGTGCATCCGTGCACAGCGGAAGCTGCGGTAAAGGTAGCCGTATTTGCCGTATAGGCATTGCGTTCGAAAGATTCCGTTCACCCTGTCTGAATGTATGTTTTATAGACAGAGGGATGGACGCACTGACAGGTAGGCAGGCAGGCAGGCAGGTCGAGGGAATGATATTATATCTGATATCATCTGTGACATGATGGCGATATTTGCTTCGCCAAGCTCTATTATTGGCCTGGGTTATGACTGTGGCGTGACGCTGTGCCCCATGTGTAACCAGCTCGCACTGAGGGTGGTCCAACCCCGCTTTCATGAGCAAGAAACCATCCAGGGAAGATTACAAAGGATAAGAATAGATATTATAATGGGGCCGCGCGAGAGCAGGATAAAAACTTTCCCCAGGAAAAAGTCGTATTACAGGTGACAAATGAGTCTGCTGGTCCCTGGAAGCCACCATTGCGGGCTCCACGGGGCCCGCCAAGGTATTGTTTGGGGGTAGCTAATTGTAAAAAAAACCTAGATTTTCAGGCATTTTCTGTGGCCCAAATGTCTTCTTGTGGCCCGGTAGTGATGGTGGGAAGAGGTGTTCCTGTGGCTCTCTGACCCCTATTCCCGGTCACACCATGAGTCTATACGGCGGCTGGCAGTCCAACCTGTTTTCCGCCCCTTCGACGGTCCACACGGCTTTACCTGCCAGGATGAAACTCAACCTCTTAAGCTGTGACCAAAAGAGGAATAATGTCCCTTGGCAGAGGGACAGCTTTGGGCTGAAGAAGAAGCCTCGAGGCTCATTGCAGAAAAGCTGCCGGGATGAGAGCGAGTGGAGAAAGAGTCAATTAGGTTTCTCTCTCATTGTGAGGATGAACCAGGGGCCTGGCCTTTACAAATGCTGTCAGGGTGTCCCCAAGCAAGCATAAGAAAGGGAGGGAAGGGGTTGGGCGATGGGAGCCCCACCAGTGAGCACAGCCGGTCCATGGGGCTGGCCCTAAGTTTAGAAGCCAGGCCTTCTAGCCAGGCCTTGCTGGAGGGGCCGACACGACCCCCCACCCCCCAGACCAGAGAACCACAACCAGTCCCTGAACTTTGGAGGCAGGCATAGAGACATCTCTAAAAATGAGCCACGTCTGGCACACAAACCGCTCAAATAAATGCATTGTGTCGTTACAAAGCAATGCGGAGTGGAGACACCAACATGAATAAGACATCAAATTCACACCAACAGCCCTACTAAATCACTTTCAACCAAACAATGGCAAGGTGATGGATGCCTACCACTTTGTTGGAACAAACAAGCTTACAGACATTGGTGATTTAGACCTTTTTTTTTTTCATTCGGTTCCTTCTGTTCTGCACAGCTAAACAGAGAACAGAGAAGGAGGGATAAAGAGGGAGGGGAAGAGGGAGAGAAAGAGAGAGCGCAAGGGAGAGAGAGAGAGAGAGAGAGCGAGAGAGAGAGAGAGAGAGAGAGAGTGAGAGAGAGAGAGAGAGTGTGATTGGCAGACACAACAACAATACTAATGGAAAAAAAGGGCTGCCTGGTGTCAGACAACAGGGATTATCCAGCAGTGGGAAACATGAGCATGAATATTGCGCCTGCATTGACCAGATGACTTGGATTTTGTTTTTTCGGCCTCAGATTCATTAACCGCCCTCCTCACCAGGTGCCCCGTACCGGTCGGGCCGCTACGACAGAGCCTTTGTTGGGGAACGACGTCTGCGGGCCCATGTGGGTTCCTCTTTGTGGGGCCCTCTTTGTGGCTGCAGTGGCTGCAGTGGCTGCCTTCCAGGCTCGACGCTTGGCTATGTGTGTGATTCCGGCGCCAGCTTTATTGTAATGTACTCTTTTGTTTGCGGCGGAGGCATTGTCCCCAGACCGGGCCAGCTCCCTGGTACCTGTGGCTGTGACAGCCGGTCCCGCTGGGCCAGTGGTTTGGGGGGGGGGGCTCCATCACTGACCGTATCCAACACCTGTTCATCCCTTTGTCATCGGGATCCTTTTCGTCATGTTCCTCTCTGTTTGTGTGTTTATGTATGATTATCTTCATTGACAATTTGTCAGATAAAACCATTTGTATATGATCATTTGTGTTATTCTTCCAAGGTATTTTTGTTTCATTATTCAGCTTTAATATGGCATTGAAGTCAATGGTATTTCAATAGGTTGAGTTTAAATATGTATATTTAATTATACATATTATAATAATATCATTATTATTGTTAATTATGATCAAATCAGTTAACCTCGCCAACCATATTGGGCATAGCCACAGCTATTTAAAGGCAATAGCCTATAAATAGCCATGGCAACCCTGGTGCATTCTGGGACCGGACAAGTCACTTGCTGTGAGATGAGAACTTGGCAAACTAAGATGGATGGTGACATGGTTTTGTCCTGTCAGCGTTTCTTTAGCTGCAAGCCCTTTCCTCCTCTTTTTGAATTTCAATAAATTGCTTTTCGGGGGAGACACTCGCTTGTTGTTGTCTTATTGGCATGCAGGCCAGGCGATGCCAGTCTCTCTAGGACAACCTCCAGCCCATTTACTTACACAATTTGTCTGACATTATTGCCCTTCCCTGGATGCCAAAGACTTGTGGCGAACACCAGAGCTGGGTGTGCAGATGTGCACGTTTAAGTACATTACATTAAAGAGTAATGGCTCCACATTCATCGGCATAAAGCTTCTAATAGCCCCCTTTTTCGCTCTCTGAGGTACGGCCGTAAACGGCATCTGGCGAAGGAGGCAATACAGGCAGAGAGACGGAGATTCAGCGGGGCTGAGTGAGTGAGTGAGTGAGTGTAGTAGTATTTCTATATAATTGAATATCTGTACATACAAAATAAATAAGTAGTAATCACAGGTTGAAGATAAAAAGCCAGCCCGACACAATAATACCACAATATGCGGTAATATATGGAACTACACTTCAGAGCACCAGTACATGTGTATAATTACACATGTTATACTATTACTATAACGCGTACTATTATTATCATTAATAAAAAAACTGTCAGCGACAACATTCTTGTCAGATGATTTCTGATGGTCTTTGTATTCACGAGCCATGTACAAAATATACAGAGCAAAAATTATAGATAGAGAATGTCTATATGCACCTGGTCGGGGAATGAATTGTGTGTGAACGGCGAGAGAGAGAGAGTGAGAGCCTGAATGTAGCCTAGAAACACAGCGGAGGTCTTCAGGTTATTATTCACACCTGCCGGGGGCAAGGTGAGTATGAGTTTTCGGGCCTGTACAGTCAAAGGTAATCCTACAGCCATTACAGCCGGCTAATTAACTGAGCGTACACTTCAAAGCTAGCTGCTACGGCGCCTTGTTAGCGATGAGAGGGCCACAGATGGAGGCTGCAGAAGCCCAGGCAATGTGGTTGGAAGTTTATTAAACCCGCTGGCCTGAGGGAGGGACCGGGCCGAGAGAGGGAGGGAGGGAGGGAGAGGGAGGGAGGGAGGGAAGAGAGAGAGAGAATGTGAGTGTGTGTGTGTGTGAGTGCCGGAGCTCTATCTCTTGTTTTGCCAGTGCTCGCTGGTTCCTCCCAGCTCCCAAACAGGGCCTCAATTAAAAAGTCCTCTGATGTCTGGCTCCTGACAGAGACTCCATCACCTCCCCACGCCTCTCTCAATCCGAGCTGGCATTAAGATGTTGGAGGCAGACCAGAGTATTGATTTTCGGCGTTGTTGTTATTTTTTTCTTAACCGCAGCAAACTTCGTGGGTGGGGGGTGGTGGGTGGCGGTGTTTGCGATGGTGGGAGGGTGTCTAAAAAAGTTGTGTTCTCTAAATTTTTTAATTAGCTTTAAAACAAGAGCTAACTGCAAGATGTCGAGAATGTGTAGCAGGGAATTGCTAGTGACAGCTCTCGCCCGGTCGGCCGGCCTATCTGGCCGACTGATTAAGGTGACGCTGAGCGAAAAACGCTCTGAGCGAAAAGACGGACACAGACAAATGGAAACAAGGATGCGGAAGGACCAACTTGCACGTCCTGACTTTTCTTTTTCCTTCTTTTTTTTGGGAATCTGCATATGAAGAGATCCGTTCTAACCTCTCCGGACCCGCTGCTATATCACAGCCTCGTTCCGGTGATAACGTGGTACTCATGGTGGTGATACTGTGATAGCAAAGCTAGCTGTGGTACAGTAGTTATACTGTGATAGCATAGATACCTGTGATAAAGTAGTTATACTTTGACATCATAGCTTGCTGTGATACCATAGATACCTGTGTACAGTAGTTATACTGTGAATACATAGCTAGCTTTGGTACAGCAGTAATACTGTGATATAGTAGTTATACTTGGTAACAGTAGTTATGTAAGGCAAAACGCCAGTCATTATTGGGAAAATAAGTCCCGACACTTATTTTCTCAAGGGGCTTATTTTCGATAATGACAGGCGACATTCCATACATTATCCCGCTTATTACACTTTCTCTGCTGTTGATCAGCAGAGAAATATTCTGCCAAAGACGTTGAAGTTGCTTAGCAACCAAATACAATGGGGTTGATAAGGTACCGGACTACTTGCGGAGTGATACCAAAGACGGGAATCAGACTCAAAAAATCCACTTACCTTGACAGCAGTCATTATATGCTAAGCAATGGTCAATTATCCAAAAATGATCCACCCCCGGAAGTCGGGAAGGCCCATGCAAGTGAACAGAGCATTCCACAGCATTGAGAAGGGCCGTGTAATAAACTCTGATACCATATCTAGCTGTGATACAGTAGTAATACTGTGATATAGTAGTTACACCTCGTAACAGTAGTTATACTGTGATACCATAGCTAGCTTTGGTACAGTAGTTATACTGTAATACCATAGCTAGATGTGATACAGTAGTTATACTGTAATACCATAGCTAGATGTGATACAGTAGTTATACTGTGAAACCATAGCTAGCTTTGGTACAGTAGTAATACTGTAATACCATAGCTAGCTGTGATACAGTAGTTATACTGTAATACCATAGCTAGTTGTGATACAGTTGTTATACTGTGAAACCATAGCTAGCGGTGGTACAGTAGTTACTGTGATATAGTACTTATACTTGGTAACATTAGTTATACTGTGATAACATAGCTAGCTTTGGTACAGTAGTTATACTGTGATATAGTAGTTATACTGGGTAACAGTAGTTATAATGTGATACCATAGCTAGCTGTTGTGCAGCAGTTAGAATGTGATACAGTAAATGCTACTGTGATACTATTAACTTAATAATCATTAAACCATCATAATCATAATCATCACAATTCTCTCTTATGCACTGATGCTCTTATTGTACTGTTAGAAAAACGAAAAAAAGCATATTCAGCAGTTGCACATTAGCAGACTAGCATTAGTATACAAAAATTGAGAAACCAATACACTAACGGTATATTTAAAGTGATTCTCCATACTTGAGGCAAGCCATACCATGCGTTTGACAGAGCGTTGCAGCATTCAAAGTACAGCTTGAAACTCCCTATAGAGAATCATTGAAGTGTTCAGTTATTGCCTTAAGAACTCCTGTATTGCATCAGCATATATTTTAGAGGCTGAAGAAGACAGTCATGAATATAAAGGCTCCGGTATACTAAACGAGCAATTGGAAGGATGCGAGTCCTTCGTTCCCCCCTCCCCCCCGCCTCCAAAAAATTACACAAGGGCATTTATGCTAGTTTCAAACATTAAAGTGAACAAACAAAACTAGTTTGTGAACAGGCTGCTTAATATTCTACTAAATCTTCGTGAACTTTTCCCATTCCTTCCTCGTAGTGTTTGCCGACCGGTTCCATGTTTTTGTTTTCATCGTATGCTTTGTTTTAATTTCTTCCCAATCTTCATAACCTCTCCCGTGTGGCTGGGAGCAACGTTATAAAAACACATCCTCGCTCCCGGAGTGTGCGTTGGACTTTGATGGAAACACACCGTTACACCAATTTCACAGCCGCTGATAGTGCCTTTGTTTGTATCTGCATTTGTTCACGTTTTTTTTTTTCCATTAACGGTTATTTATTTGGCTGACATCGGTTTTTGCTAATAAACTGTTTGGTCAAATTATTATTTTGTTCTCGCTGCCATTGGAGAGAAAAACCTGGCAAACATACTTCAATATGGCTTGCCTCATATTGAGTCAAACTATTGCAATTTTAGGGTTTGTTTTAAAACCCGCACACATAAATAAATTAGGCTGCATATCTAAACAAATATCTGGATTTGTTTTACAAGGGCAATGCCACAAAACACATCATGGTCTAATCCTTACACAAACAATGACTCCAAACCCAACCCAAGAACACAAAGCATAACTCTCTCACCAAGAACATAAAAGCACTTCTGTGAGTACACATTGCTATAGTTACCTCGTCTACTGCAGTATTACTAGAATACATAATGACAGCAAATCTTAAAAAGACATGCTTCTGTATGTCTTTGCCTCAGGGTCTTATTATAAAGCAGCGTTTCTCATTTTCTTGCGGTGTGGTCTTTGGTGGCTACCGGGGAGACAGATTCGTTCTCCGAGCGGAGACAAGCACGCAGGAGTTTGGGAGGCGCTCAGCTTCGAAGCATCTTTCTGGAGGACGAATGCAGTCCACACTTTTAAAACACAATTATAGCCATGTTCCAGGAATAATAGAGAGGCGCTGGGTTCAAGGCCGTTGCGGATGTTGTTTACATTTTAATGACACATTTAACAAAGTCTGTCGTCTCCCTGACATCTTAGTCTTTGGAGTGGATTTTGATTTAAAACTAACTTCTAATTTCCTGCTGCACAATTCTGATCAAAAAACTCGTCCCCTGAGCCTTCTAGGAAACCTCAAAGTAAGCCTGCAGATGGCATGCAAGGAAATAGAATTAAGTATGAGTTGTCAGCCCATGGCACAAACTTTATGAATGTATACATAGAGGTATGTTTTTATTATTGACTTCCGTGCAGTGATTTTTAATGCTGCATCTAGCAACCCATGAGGATAGTCTCAGGCACACATCGGCCCTTAATATACAGCCAGACGATTTTGAAGCAACATTTGCGAATCACTCTTCAATTAGTAATTCATATATTATATTTATATTCAGAGTTGACCATAAAAAAAGTAATACATATTACACATGCAAATACCTTTGCATGTGTGCTTTGATTATACAAGCATAATGGCTTCGAAGAGATTATCTTTCAGTGTCTCAACAACTTATTAAATGTCTCCTTCATACTCCCCTGGAAGTGTTCATCATCTCGGTTTCCACGACTTCTCAAAGCTATCTTATGTATTAATAGTAATCATTTAGCAGCTCAGCCTCATTCAGAACCTCCTCAGATGACGTGAGGAGAGTGACTCATCACAAGGTTTCGCTCTTAATGGACGCAGGAGGGCGCCTCTCAACAGAAACGTTCTGCAGGAATGAGAGACCTCTTTAGGTGCAGGGCCACAATCAACAACAATCCATAGCCAAAGCATGACTGGATTTTCTGTGGCCTATCACACACACACACACACACACACACACACACACACACACACACACACACACAGACAGACAGACAGACAGACAGACAGACAGACAGACAGACAGACAGACAGACAGACAGACAGACAGACAGACAGACAGACAGACAGACAGACAGACAGACAGACAGACAGACAGACAGACACACACACACACACACACGAGAAGGTTGTCTGCTGAAATTAAACGCAGCCTGACAAAACCCTAATGAAGGTTGGAGGAGTTTATTTTTCCCATGGACAGTTTGTAATGAGCTAGTGCTTGCTGGGCCCCGGGGAACGCGTCAGGATGTGTAGAAAGCATGTTAATGACCTGATGGGGCGGTGAGTATCCTGTCTGTCCGACTACAGCGGCTCAATCACGGCCTGAGTTCTACGTTCACGTCGGCCCTTGACTGACCCTTGGTATCCAGCAGTAGGAAAACAAAGTGTCGCACTATAATGTCAGTCGATTCTGTGTTAATTATCGATCAAAATGTGCACCGTTCTTTTATAATAATAATAAATTGTATTTTAAAAGCGCCTTTCAACGTACCCAAGGACACTGTACAGATAAAGTACATATATTCAAAAAAAGTACATACATAGTCAATAGCAGTCACACACATGACCAGACAACACTGACAATATGGACTCTTTCCTTCTTCGTGTACTGAGGGCCTGCGGGGTAAGGGACATGCTCGGAGCCACTCTCCTCCGGGAAAACAACCGCAGCGGCCACACCTAACTCTCTGTTTCACACTTGATAATCAATTACTGGTCTCAGAGGCTGTTGGAGAACAAACTACATATCTTGGGAACCAGGTTAATCTCTCCACAACTTCTAATTGAAAAGACATTACATTTGCGAGACAATGTTTTTTTTTTTGTGTTTAGTCAGCCCTTGCTTTGTATTATTTGGACACCCAGAATAAAGCAATTTACAGAGGTCGCAACCATCTTTTGCCAGGCAATAATTCATGGTCTTATCTAGCGCAGAGTTTAACATCAAATAAATGGATATGAATAATTAAACTACTAACCTTTGAAGGTGTGCCCGGCTATTTATTGGTTACAATTCATTTTGCCAATGGTTTTAAAAGAATGAAATTAATATGATTTAATAATCCAATGCAAGGGCCAAACCAGCATAAACCAATCCCTGTTAGAAGCTTCAGTATTAGCAACATTAAACCAGGCTGGAGGGGCCCCTATGGGCTCCAATGGTAGATCCCCTTGCCTGAACACATGGACTCTATCTACGGTAAGCTCCTCTTAGGAGTATAGAGTCTGCCTCGAAGGAGTTCTGTATCTGCAGAACAGAAGGAATTTAATGTTCATGAATGCAGAGCTTCTTTCACAGGTACCAGTAGGTAATGTGCAAGGATGGGCATAATTATTGATGTCACAAATCCATCAAGCATATCATGGTCTGATAATATGCAAAGTTATGCAAACTATCTGATTTCTTATTTCAAGGGGGAAAGGGTGGGGGATATAATATGCGAGTGGTTGAGGGCAATAGTCCCTTTTCAATTTGCATATTCATAGATCTTTGCATATTAAATGAGAGAATAGAGGAATAGAGGCACAGTTTGTATGTAGCTATATAACTCTCAAATAACATTGTCTGACATATGGTTTTATTTCTTGGTTGAGGAATGCTTTGTATTGTGGGCAGGGGGTATGTTAGGTCCACATACATCACATATTGTACACATTGTTAAAAAGTGAAAACAAAAACCGAGGTATGGTCTCTCCTCGCCAGAGAAAGACACAGCTCTCAGAGTATTGCGTGAGAGGCCAGGGGGAAAGGGGGAGATCACAGCTACACACAGGGCTCCTAGTCCTTTGATGACACTACATCATTAACATTTGTTCATCCATTTCATTTCTGTCAACCTAAGAATATATGGTGGGCAGGTAAACAACAATCATTCACTGATGCATTCCTCCTTCCATCTCTCCATCCATCCATGGAAACAACAGAACACCTCTAGAGACTGCAGGGCTTTGCACGCTCTCCTTCTCCCCAACTCAGGACACGAACACTGAGATACAGAACTCAGGGGGTCCGAAATTTCCATGCAGCAGAGGACCGGATATTTTGACACGGACCTAGTTCACAAAAATGATATTCCATATTTCATGTTTCCCAAAATAAAACAACAACAAATAAGGTAGGTATGGCACACACACAGAGAGCGAAAGAGCCAGAGCATAACAGAGAGCACAGAATAAAAGAGGAAATACCTTCAAGCACAAAAATATTGGAGCCCTTTATTTAATCTCTGGGATTTAACTGTTCTAAGAGAGCACATTGAAACGTTCTAACAGAGCAGATTTTACGTTCAAAGAGAGCAGATTGTAAGGTTCTAAAAGAGCCGTTTTTAAGGTTCTCAGAGAGCAGATTGAACGGTTCTAAGAGAGCAGATTGAACCGTTCTGAGAGAGGAGATTGAACGGTTCTAAGAGAGCAGATTATACAGTTGTAAGGGAGCAGTTTGTACGGTTCTAAAGGAGCAGATTGTACGGTTCTAAGAAAGCCATGCACTGAGCGGGAACCGGCCACTACTTAATCCCCCTCTCCTCCCAACAATCCCTCAGAAGTAGCTGAGCGCCAGACTGAGAAGCTGACTCATAATAAAGCCGAGGCCATCATACAGGGTTACCCCTCCCCTCCCGACGACCCAGAGGGGGGAGGGGGGAGCAAAAACCACACCGGCAATGACAGCGGGAAGTGGCCCGGCTTAATAATCGTGATAGGGTATAATGTGCTTACACAGCCGTCGCTGCTGCCTACCTGAATTTATTTTAGATTATGGCCATTACTTCATGTCCTTATTTGGTTGTTTCTTCCCCAGCTGGGCTCCTGATAACACAGGCCCCGCATTCAGCCAGGAGGACGAGGCAGTCCTGTTTCCACGCTGGACGCTAATTAATACGGCGTTCCACCGAGGAAGCAGGCCCGTCTTGCTGCTCCGCTGACAACGGATTCGTTTATGCCGCCGTTTCCCTGCTTTCTCCGGGGGCTGCGTTAATTGAATTTAAATGAGGGGTGGTGAATGGGGTTGAGCAGAAATGAAGGACTACTGCGGTGGGTTGCTAAGTCGCCTCGGGAAACGCAGGCGTGGAATCTCTTTTTTTGGGGGTGGGTGGGGGAACAGCTCTTCTTAAAAGTTGAATGACTTGATCTTCTGTGAAAGAGAGGATAAAAAATACGGAGTGATGCTTGAAGGAGTGAATTACATTCTGAGTTCCGATGGGAGTAACCAGTAACAAACTCAGCCGACCCGTGAGCGAGCTCGAGTTCGAGTTGGCCGTTGCGGCGTTTCGTACCCCCCACTATTCCATTTGACCTCCGACGTCGGCCGCCCAACCAGAAGTTAACGCGGACACCGAATTAAATTGAGATTCGCAATTTTCCACGGGGTCTTCTATCCACAAGAACAATCAAATTGGGAATTGAAGGCTTGAGTGAGCTTACTAAGCAGTGGCAGGTAGCAATTTAGACAGCAGTATGGCATCAGGCACTCGCTCTGGTACTGATAATAACGTTGACGTGGAGCCACCGGGTGAAGCCAGCAGGCCAACATCAAATGAAACGGTGACACATGCATTATTTATCGACTGGAGAGTGCCATCAACCTAAGAGCACCTAAGAGTCACCGGCCCAGTAATTACGCTTGATGTTTATAGAAAGGTGGCCCTGGCTCTTAAATCGCTCGTACAATAACGGCCCTCATTGAAGTCGTTGGGATGACTTTCTCAAGGACGCCGACGGTGTCCTTGTTGAATTGGGTCATTTTAATGTCATCTTTCAACAAAACAACTTGATTTACCTGAGTTGCCTTTGAGGTACTTTATAGGTATTGTTTCATATATCAATAAGGTAGGTTTTTATAGATATTATGAAATGTGTAGTCCATGAAATCAGGGTCATAGTCATCGATGTGAAACAGATTACCGCAAGAGAAAGCAAGATTGCATCGGCATTCCAGATTTCTTGCACCAGGTTCAGTGGTGCGTGAACAAGGACTTTTAATTGTGAAGCACAGGTCATTTTTTATAATATACTATGCTACAAATGACACATTAGTTGCTGCCAGTTGTTTGCGAACCACAGGTAAACACAGAAGGGTCAAACCCCAAGGTTGCACAGGCTGGTCTATGAAGAGCGTCTCCAACGTTAACAGATGTTTGAAGAGGTAGCCGACAAACAAATTGAACGTTTCTTATCTAAAATACAATTAAAAATCAAATTGCTCTATCAAGGTCATGAAGTCTGTTCCATTTTGCCCATACATTAATCCTATTGCTATGTATTTAATGTAATACCTTCGCTGCGGTAATACTGTATGATGAGATAGAAGCAAGGTGGGGCAGGACTTTGGATCTCTATTGGAGAACATTTAACACTCCTTGACAGGAGAGGCAATGTTGGACTAAGAGTACGAGTGATGGAAAGATCAAAACTTTAAAAGCAGCACAAAGAAGAATGACTTTTTTCCAATTACTGAGGACATATTAATTAGAAAATTAACGTAATGTGAAAGTTACCCTCTCCTTCTGTTGTTTATACATTTTCAAGGCTGCCACCTTGAAATCTCTTGACCTCAATTAACGGCTATGTAATACCGTGAAGGATATCAGACCTCTTCATTTGAAATGGAAGTGGACCTCGGTTGATCATACAGGGTAACAAGGAATGTCTTAAAGAAACAGTTTCAGCTAGAATTCGAACACTATGAGATATAAATAAATGTAATTTGGGCTGACACTTTTAGGACAGAGGGGAGCGTTTCCCCAGGGTAAGGACCCACGCACACTTTGTGATCATTTTTTAAAGGTCCCATGACATGCCACCAGGTGTGAGCAGACTGATCTATCCAGCACACATCTAGGTGAACACGCCCACTTGTGATGTCATAAGGGGCAGATTTTCAAAACGGATTGTAAGGTTAATCACACTCACACCTGGTTGCATGTCATAGGACCTTTAAGTACCGTCAGTTGTTGTGAGTGAGCGTTATGCTGAGCGATGTTGTATATGAAATGCGCAATACACTGTAGCGTTATATTATATTTATCCGGGTAGCCTAACCCTCACTCGGACTCGGATATTAAACAAATCGCTGCTCAGACGGAGCTTCACCATCCACACACACCCTGGCCTTGTACTATAAGTGTCCAAAAAGCTCAACTTTCTATGACACCGCGGTCAAACATTGCCAAGACAGCCACCCACGTCCACAGAAAAAGGAAGAAATGCCTCGGAAAAAGGCACTCAGATGTCTCGAAAAGAACATGCATGCGTTTGCAGCAGTGTGAAACATTCACATAGTGTTTTGGGGAGAATGGCAAAAACATAAGATTGTACTGCCTTTTCTTTCTAAATTGGAGTCTGGGCAAGGTTCCGGAACACACTCTGAGCCCAGCAAAAACTCTCGTCCGATCTCCTTTTCGGTTATCATCATTTCATCCCTCCCCCTCCCCTTCCTCCTCCTCCCCATCTTGCATCCCTTCCCCTCCTCCTCATCCTCCTTCTTCTCCACTCTCTCCATCTTGCATCCCTCCACCTCCTTCTACGGCCCCTCTTTCCTTTCCCCGTCACTCCTGACCCCACCCCGTTGGTCGTAAGCCCTGTGCAAGCAAAGTGTTGCCCACCAGGGGAGACCGCCTCACAGCCTTGATGACCTGGCGGCAGTTGCCATTGCGACGTTGAACGCCATTTAAGGACAGGCCTTTGGCCTCCATGCACCAGCACCTGGCGCACGTGCTTAAGAGTGCCGCTGAGGCCAAAACGGCGAAGGGACACGGGAGTGAGGCGTCCTTGGGTGTGTGAAGCCATGGCCGGTCGGCAGCTGATCTGGATGGCTGCGTCCGAGAGAGGGGTTAGGCCACGGCGTTTGTAGCATTTCATATCCGTTGCATCATGTGTACTAGCTTGAAGAAAAAAAAAAATCACAAATGTAGCTTGGGTCGTAACCATGGGGATAACACCACCCCCCCCCCTTCTCCTTCCTCGATCTCTGAGCCCAAAGTTTATTTCAAATGTTCCAAATCGAAACAAGGGGTTCACTTACACTTAGGTGAGAAAGCGAACCAAAAAGAACAGCTTCTCACAACATGCCATGGTTTTTCTGGTTGGATTTGTTCTTTTCACTGCTGGAACTGGAGAGCTAAGTGGAGGAGAGTGAACCGAGAAGAGAGGGACGGCGTAAGAGGTGTAATTTAGTCTGTGCGGGAGATTAAGGTGCTTGCCTCGCAACCCAGGCCGTCAGTGGAGGGGCAGAGCAGGGGGGGATGGACGGCAGGGTGCTGCTGCCAGGCAGACAGGAAGAGAGAGTTGGAGCCAGAGAGCGGCCAGAGAGCCAGGTGGGAAGACAGGCCGGCAGGCAGACAGGCAGACAGGATGGGTTCATTTAAGGACTGCAGCTGCTGCTTCTCATGATTGGATTGCTCCGTAACACTCGAAGTCCCCCCGGGTCCCCCATCAACCAAACCTCGCCGTGTCCCGCAGAACATAGCAACAAACCGAAAAACACAAAACGCTGTTCATTTGTGACGTCCTTGCTGAGTCCGTACGGGCCGGAAGACGGGGCTGACTTGAATCAAACATTGGACGGTTGGTGGCTGCGTATATGGTTCATATTTGATGAGCTGCACGCAGAAAACGATGCGTCTAGACTCGTCGGCAGGTGCTTCGGATCCAGGAGCACTCTCCGCAGACTTAGGCACAGTACCTAACTCACGGCAGTCGGTGTGGCACTCGGCTCAGCGTGGGTAAATGGTTCATTTTCTCAAAATTAACCTTGTCAAACTCCTACGCTGCCCAGGGCCAGATTTGTATTGCTATTGTAATTTTTCAATCAGTGATTGCAGAGAGTGTGAAATTTTAATGCGCTTGTTCCCTGGCTATCACCCTACGTCTCTTCTCCCTCTCGTTCTCACTCCCCTTCCTCCGTCTCTCACTCTTTATTCCTTTTATTTTTTTCATTCTGCCCTCCTCCTCATCCATTCAGAATCTTAAGCAGATTTCACCCCTCCATAATAGGATTCACTACTGTCTGAGCGCGGCGGTGTTCGCTGGGCCGCCTTTAAATAAAGAAAGAGGCACAAAGCAGTGTATTCACAACGCATCGGCCAGGGCTTTGGGCCCCCTATACGCTCCCTACCGGGGTAGGAGTTTTGCTGGGTGAAAGTTAATTGCTGAAGTTGTTAAGTAAACCACAGCTGTTGTAAACAAATGCAAATGCATCCTCGATTTCAAGAGAAGCCTCCTTGTATCGGGCACCATTAAATATCTGTACATCTGCCGCCGCATGTTTATTCAACAAGTCACGCCGTCGCCGTCTCGCCGTGTTGACGTTTCCAGAGAGGAGGATTAATCGTAGCCATGTTCACACAGACCGCCGCCGAGTTTTCAGGCTTTGATTAAAGGGCTTGTCCTGCTGTTCACCGCCCCCCCCTTCTAAAGAGCCGCACCGTCGGACGCCCCCCGCCTGAGTCTGTTCCTTTTTTGTCTTCCACGTGGGTTAGACTTTGTACGCCTCAGACTCTTTGTAGTCTGCAGGCGAGGCGAAATTCCTTTACTTCCACTGTACTGAACGTATCACCTTTCGTTAGGTGTCTTCCTCTCCTTTCCTGCTCTGACCCCAAAATGCCCGCTTCGGAAAACAGTGTTGTTTTTTTCTAAAGGTGTGGCCTTTATTTACATGACACAACAGGCCCTGACGTCTGAATCATCCTTCGCAGGGAGAAATCATTTATTGTTTTGTCCACAATGTCTGTGCGTTCACACAACCCTGATGTGATCTGTTGTGCGTGCGCAGTTGGGCCAGCTTAGGGGAATCAGACTCCACCATGTATCCCCGTGTTGCTCAAAGGCAGGGTTTCAAACAAGCAGCTGGCAAAGCCGGTGTAGGAAGACAGTAGCGTACAATGTATTATTAACATGGTTATTATTATTATTTCACACCACGATGAAGGAGAAAGCTCTGGGTGCATGAGCAGCAGGGGTTTATGTTCTGGGATCTCGCGTTGAATAAGCGGCTGTAAAACGTATATGTCGTTAGCCTCATAGCATAAAGTCATATTTTGGCCAAATTGTGCCTCATTGCATGTATCCTAAGCAAATCAGAGAACTTCTTACATTCCATAATCACCATCTGCCTAAGTCATCAATTTGACTTTGGCATTTCTGACGCTAAATACAAGATGAACCTTTAAATATGACTTAGGCAATCATGCAATGAGGCTAACGGTATTTTATACGTATCTTTAACATTTAGGGCTGTGTTAGATTGCTGCTGATGTGTGACTCCTCGGTCTGAAATCCTCAGTGTCTTTATTTTAAAGTTTGTCCATTCCAACACTTCCTACTTAAATTACTTTTGGAAGAGATATATTAGCCTACTGCCGCAAGATGACCAAATCCAGTAAGTTGCATCATGTCACCATTAGGAGATTAGGTCCTTAGTCTACACCAGCATTACTCATTGCGCGGCTCGCAGGCCACATGCGGCTCGCCAAGCCTCTATTTGCGGCTCGCATGGCGGTAAAAATATACAGTGATATGATCATGCAGTGAATACAGATATTTAAAAAAACAATACAAACAATTATTTAAAAAATAAATCAACAGCGGCATTAAAAGGTGGAAATATAGCCTTGTCTAGAAAATATTTTTAAACTTGCTCGGCTCTACGCTGACAGCGGGGTTGCCAGATTGGCGGTTTTCCTGCCTAACAAGAGAGAATGTGCTCTTTGGATGGACTTATTCTTATTAACTTATTCTTCAATAGCTTCCATGTTTGTGACCCAGTGTCTCCACATTATTCCAGAAAATAGCACACAGTCACACAAGTCTTAATTTTCCTCTCAAAGTGCACCAGATTGATGCATTCCAGGTTAAAAGGTACCAAATTTTCTTCCGGGGGAGCATGCCCCCGGACCCCGCTAAGGACCGGGTTCCCTCCACAGTTTCACAAAATTCTGTGGGAAACACTGCTTCAGGGAGGACATATTATTAAGCAGGCATACTTATTTATGACTGGATTTATAGCTTTTGATACTTTGCGGTAAAAATGGCTCTCCTGTTGACGTCGTCCTGTCAGTGCAGCTCTCCTGAAAAAAATAGTGAATACCACTGGTCTACACAGTCTCAGAAGGGCTTCACAGATTATGCCTTCTGTTGGTTATAAAATGGCATCTTGTCAGAAGATGGCATTTTATAACCGGTAAAATAAAAACAAGGAAAAACCACTGCTTCTCCCAGTAAGGGAAGAACCATAAAAGATGGATTGCTTTTCCACAGATTTGGAAACCAGTATGTATGACATGAATGGAGGAGACAAAATGGACTCTGTGATGAAGATTCAGTTTCCTCTTTCAGCAAAGGATTGTTTTTGACAGCTCAACAATCCTACACCCGAGAATGACCTTGAGCTACCGGCTACGGTTTTGATGCCAATTTAGACTTTAGTCTTTTAAACAAATTGATCAGGGAAACTTGAATTATTGATGCAAATCAAACAGTTAAAAACATATTTGTTGTGTAAATCAAAGAATGATCCTTCTCACTTCAAAAGTCTGCAGTAAGTGGTCCGTGGTCCTATGGGCTGCATTGGTGCATACTATTCATTCCTAGCACACCGCGGTGCGATGGCGCAAAGGATAGAGTCACAAGCATTGTTCAGTTAGCGTGTCCAAACTCAACCGGAGCAATGGCAGGCACAGTAAGAAGAGTTTGCGTTCTGTACCCTCATGGGAACTGACCTATGCAGTCTATAGAACTCACTGGCTAAGGCACCCTTAGCCACACTAAAGGTTTCTGCGTGGATAAAGGGATGTATAGCCCGATGTTAGCATGGCTGCAAAGGAAAATGACACGTGGATGCAGCCAGTTACCATGGTTCCTTCCAACAAGGCAACAGGGTATAGTGCCGCGTGGCATTGAAACGAAAAAGCCCCTCAAACCCAATCAAATCATCAATCCGACCAGCCATCCAGCCCTGGTTTCCCAATCTGCTCTCTTCTGCTAGGCCAGTCATTTCCCAGCCCGTTGAAGCGTTCCTCCCTGACCTATGACTGGACCCCACCAGGCCAGCTACAGCCCACTCCGACCTCCGCCCACAGAGCCGGACCAGGACAACTCTACTCATTTATGAGCCATTTCACACAGCGCTGCTTCCGGTAGAGGTCCTCGTCTGGCTGTAGAGCTGAACGATTCGGGGAAATAATCAAATTTTGATTATTTCGACCAGTATTGCGGATGAGATTTAGTATACGATTTTTTTTTCAAAGCTCCTTATGTTCTGTATTATTCACTAAACAAGCAATAAACCATTATATAGTATGAACAACACAACATTGGAAGCAGCAAACATATAAACAGTTTTTTCCTTTAGGCCTATATGTTTAGATGAATTGAAATTATAGCATCTTTATTTAACTCATGAATTGCAAAAGAAAAATAAATACAAATGTTGCTGATTTCCAGTCAGTAACAGTTAGACATCCCCCACCCCCCCCCCCCAAAGAAAAGATGGCGGTTTGAATTCGATTAATCGTCCAGCCCTATGTGGCTGGTCCTACAGCTCCTCTCCCCCCCCCCACACCCACTGGCAGCTGCAGCAGGGAGGAGAGAGGAGGAGTGGTGGGGGAGGTGTGAAGTAGAGGCTAATCCAATAGGTTTGTCCCGCCACAAACGGCCGTATCAGCCATAAAGATGAGGAGTGTGAGGAACCGAGGGGCCGCTCATTCCACGGCGCTAAACTCTTCATCAGTGGATTGTATCTTTAAATATTTGATACACTCCTAATTGAGGGGAAATAATCATCCACTGATCTAATTTTGCGATGCGCAAGAACTAATGGCTATGCTCACTGGACCTATAATTGGACCTACTATTACTTCCAGTTCTTTTCCATTACACTCTGTGGTGATGTTCCTGGTTGCTCAGATGAACAGAAGACAAACCAGAGTTTCTTTCTCTCTTCTCAGACTGAGGGTTTGATTCACGTCAACATACAACGCCTTTAATATCAAACCTGCCGCCTTGCCCCAGAAAACAAGACAACATGAAGATGATGTTGGAAGATTTGGTGAACATAAATCTATATATAGATTTATATAGATATATAGGGAGAGAGAGAGAATGGAGCGAGAGAGCGAGGGAGAGAGAAAGAGAGAGAGATGGGAGAGAGCGAAAGAGAATAGAGCTTGGAGAGAGAGAGAGAGAGAGAGAGAGAGAGAGAGAGAGAGAGAGAGAGAGAGAGAGAGAGAGAGAGAGAGAGAAAAAACTTGACTCGATATTAGTGAGCGATTTGGTTTGAGGATGGAGCATGAACTGCGGAGACGACACAGTGGGTAAACAGCCTCAGGGTTAGAGAGAGAGAGTAACCACTAACCAGTGATGGTGACCGACATGTGCCCCTGGTCCCCCAGCACCGGGTTGGTGAGGCGGCAGGTGTAGGTGCTGTTGGGCACCAGGATGATGCTCAGCACGCTGTGGACGCTGAACAGGCCGTCCTCATTGGCCACCAGCGAGCTGGTGACGTTGTCCGTCAGGTTGTGTCCACCCCCGTCCTGCCACAGCACCTCGGCCTCCGGGTAGCCGCCGTACGACACGCAGGTCAGGTCCATCTCGTCGCCTGGCCGCAGGTTCGAGTCCGGGGGCAGGGTCACCGCTGGGTTGGAATATGCGGCTGAGGGAAGGGAGATGAGGAGATGAATTATTGATGAGGAAGGGTGCGGGCAGGATGTCACCGGGAGGACAACTGAGGTGGAGACGTGGAGGAAAGTCACCCTTTTATTGGGATGACAAGTCAACGGTGGACATCAGGGGAGATAGGCGCTAAAGAGCAAAAACTCTGCTATCTTAATACAAGAGACTACTGTTTTATAAGAGTGATTTAAGCTCTGCTTGTAATGACGGTTTTCTGCAAAAATAACAACAACCATTCATGTTCGATCACCAAACAATTTTCTTCAATTCCAGAACACAAATCCCTGACCGGCGATGTCAATGCTCCCGCTTTTCCTGCACATTTTCTGTTGAAACGTAGTTAATGCAATACATTCAAAACAGCCCAGAACCTAAGATTGTATCGGAAGCCTTCTGAATGCCCCCCCCCCCCCACAGGGTAGAGCTAGGCTCTACCCTGCCTTCCCCAGACGAGGAAATGGAGCCTGTTAGCTGGGACATCATCAGTCTCTTACACGCTATTTGAAGGGGAGGCTGTCAGTTAGGTGTATACGGTGGGAGAGGGACCTGGCGAGGGTTAAAGGTACGGGGTGTCTGCCTCTTCGTCGAGTCACGGCCCTGCAGTCCCAACCGAGCTGAAACGCGGGCGACGAGCCAACTGTATTCCCTGAGCCAATCATAGCACGGCAAACAATGGAGTGGGATAATGGGGGGTGGGGAGGGTGGGGTGGATGAAATAAGTTTTTCTGAGCTGCCTTTGAAAAGTGGACTCTCAATATAGAGACGGATTTAGTTTGGCACATGCTAACTTAGCTCGCCGTTTGAGTTTGAGTGACAGGCAGATTTCCAGCCAGAGTGCTTTTCATTTTCTCCCGAGCAGTAAGGGAGAGTAGATGATTTTAACTATTAATGGTGCCAAAAATAGAAGGTCGATAAATTGAATGCATTAAGACAGAACTGATTATATTGGAGACTTCTTTTTCGTCATCTTAATAAGCATCCACTTTCAGAACTGCAAAGAAAAAAACTGAATTGTACAGAGCTAAATAATAATACGTGTTCAGAGGTATTAGTTTGTTCATGGGTAGACCATGTTTATTTTAAATAAATACAACTCTCTCGGTCGTGAAAGTTAGTGTTGGAGTCACACTACGGCAAAGACATTAGTCAGGGCTGATTGCTCATTACAACAGCTAGTAATCAAAGGGGTGGATATTGACCATGACAAAGACCACAATCAAGGACTATTGACTGAACACAGCTCAGCCAAAGCCCTGAGGAAACTATCATCGCCGTTTCCTGTCTGGTGTGGAGAATTGATCCGATAGGCATGTATGATAGAGTCAACACTGGCGTAGGTACGAGCCCATCTCCGCTTACGCTTCGTGTGAAAAGTGCAAAATAAGCTGTCAGCAACATGTCAGTCGCCTAGCAACAGTGTGACAGCTGACGAACAAACGTCATGTTGTCAACATGAACGCACGTCAGGTCCTGGAATCCACGAGAAAAAAGAGAAACATGAGCTGTTGAATAAAGTTCAATGTACAGTCAAGGGATCCGGGGAGCAAACAATGGGTGACATATTTAGCCGCTTGGATTCCAAAGTTTACACAACAAGCTGTTAGTGTTCGAGGTTAGGACAAGAGTATACACACACACATATATGTTTAGAGATGAATCCTTTAACAACCTCGCTTTTTTATAGCAAACGCTGCTTGTTTTAGTAACCTTCACAGTGTTGCCAACGCTGTGTCTGGATCTCTGATACACGGTCACAACATCCTCTCAATGAGATGTAAAGGATTGAAAAGGGAAGGAATAAACAAACATCACCTCATGCTGCACCTGAACATGAACAGAAGATCTCTTCCCATTGGACATCCTGAGCCTAACGGACTAGCGTTGATATGTTGGAGGAGTTGTGGCGTTCTGTAGAGAACAATCCATGATCTGATCACGCCAAGAAATATATACCAAGTATCATATGAATACCTAAATCTTGAATATTGAATTTGAATTGAAAGAAATCACAAGGATAATAAAGAAATCACAAGGATAATAACATAATGTATGAGATGCAATTGAATAACGAGTCTGATAAATGAGTCTCTGAAGGATCAACCCAAGATCTTAGCACAGACGTTTCTACATAGCCTTGTAAATGGTATATGGACTGCATTTATACAGTGCTTTTCTAACCAGTGGCCACTCAAAGCACTTTAAAAAATCGCCTAACATTCACCCATTCATGCACACATTCACATGCAAGCAGTCACGTCAACCATGCAAGGCAGCAGCCAGCCCGTCGGCAGCAGGTAGGGTGAGGCGTCTCGCTCAGGGACACCTCGACACTCGGCTAGGAGGAGCCGGGGCTCGAATTAGCAACCTTCCGGTTACCAGCCAACCCGCTCTGCCTCCTGAGCCACATGCCGCACTCATAAACCAGTGAATGGACGGGCATGGGCAGAACTCCATCACACACAGCCTCCCGGTGGAGCACGGCGGTGCACATGCCAGGCCTGACCCACTACATAACATAACACTGCATATCAAACACAACTTGGCTGTTTGATACACTATTTTCTTGCACTGTTTGCATGCACTGTTTAAGCACTCCCTCAGTTAACATTGGCTTGCATAGTATTCTTCTTGCATATTATTTCCCTGCATACATGCATATAGCATTTTTGTACTTTTGTACATTTCTACTTGTTTTTAACTCTTATTCTATTTGTAACATGGTGTTTGCTACTGCTGGAAGCGCAGTTTCCTAAGGGGATCCTTCCGGAGGGATAAATAAAGTTCCTATACATCCATCCATCCATCCATCCATCCATCCATCCATCCATCCATCCATCCAATCAAACCACTTGGCTGACCAGTGCTGGGGCCCGGCTGGGGTGGACTGGGACGGGTGTGGTGGGGGGTTGGACGGTGTGCGGGGTGGGGCTGACGGGTGGGGACGGGTGGTCCTACGCTGTGTGTGTGTGTTGTGGGTGGGGGGGGTCGACTCACCGGCCACCTGCAGCAGCAGGGCGGCGCTGCTGTAGTTCTGCACCCTGACGAAGCAGGTGTAGCTGCCCTCGTCGGCCACCCCCACCCGCCGCAGGAGCAGCGAGGCGTCGCCGCCGAGCAGCCGGTCGGGGGACAGGGCGGTGCGGCCGGAGAAGGCCTCGGCCTGGTCCACCAGCTGGTCCTCGCCGTCCCAGTAGCCGTGCACGCTGCGCTTGGTGTCCGTCAGCTGCCAGAACACGCTGATGTCGGAGGGGGAGAAGGGTGCCGTGCCGCTGAAGGTGCAGTTGAGGAGGGTGTCGTGGCCCTGCAGGGCGACCACCGGCAGCTCGGGCACGAGCACCTGCATGGCTGGAGAGAGAGAGAGAGAGAGAGAGAGAGAGAGAGAGAGAGAGAGAGAGAGAGAGAGAGAGAGAGAGAAGGAGGGTTTAACGGTGTCGTATCTGATATGGATCAATGTTTTGTAGTTAGTGTTTCAGATTTTGACTTCTTTATTGTTCTTTATTGTTCTTTGGCAATGTAAATGTTTGTTTCTCATGCCAATGAAGCTTTTTTAATTGGATTTAATTGAGAGAGAGAGAGAGAGAGAGAGAGAGAGAGAGAGAGAGAGAGAGAGAGAGAGAGAGAGAGAGAGAGAGAGAGAGAGAGAGAGAGAGAGAGAGAGAGAGAGAGAGAGAGAAAAAACTCGACTCGATATTAGTGAGCGATTTGGTTTGAGGATGAAGCATGAACTGCGGAGACGACACAGTGGGTAAACAGCCTCAGGTAATGGAGATATCCAGGGAAGGAAAATGACACTGCTGTTTAGCTCACTGCCGACAGGACGATCTGGATAACTGAAGAGCGGACGGCTCTCTTTTAAAGACTTCACGCTCAGGAAGAAATCTAACAAACTCCCGTACACATCTATTCTTCTATAGCCGTATCAATATTGTGATACGGCAGTGACAGTAGACAACGGCTATGATGCCAAATATCATCAGAATAACAATGTATCACAATAAAGCCCCCCACAATACGAGTCTGACGCCAACATGAATCATCTTTTTCATTTGGGGAAAGGAATCAAATATGGAAGCATCATCTCTGATAGGCTGCTCTCTGGTGCGTGTTCAGTGACTAAGCGAGCAGCCCGCCGCGGTGGGTAGCAGAGCTGAGGAGAGGGGCAAAGGGATTCAACGGTAAGCATTAAGACTTTGCTTTGCTCCTATAGGCTTTGCCTGCCTTCGAAGACTCGGGGCGATGGGATTGGATGGAGGAACTAACGCTATATCCCTTAGCTTTGTGAAAACCCTCAGGGAAATACTGTAGGTGGGGGAATAACTTCAATAGGTCTCTTATCCTGGTTATCATGGGAATGAAATGGGACATGGTTTTCTCCTAATACAGAGACTACTCAATATTGATTTTGCGTTTTCAGTTCTATCTCTGTGTCTGTGTGTGTGTGTGTGTGTGTGTGTGTGTGTGTGTGTGTGTGTGTGTGTGTGTGTGTGTGTGTGTGTGTGTGTGTGTGTGTGTGTGTGTGTGTGTGTGTACATATGACTAGACACACACGTATGTTTACACACGTCTACACATGGTGCATACGTGCATGTCCGTGTGTGTCTGCGGGTCTGGACCGGGCTCTCTGCAGCCCCCGGAGCAGGGAAAGCATCGCTGCATCATCGCTGTGCTTCAGAGGCAGGCGGCTCGGAGCCACAGCGCACCTCTGCTATTCACAGAGTCAGCATCTGCTCTGTAATCCCTGTCTGCTCTTAAACTCTCCAAGACACTCATCCTCATCACAGGGTGGGAGAGAGGGAGACGAGAACACGCCAGCCGGGCCGCTGGAGAAACACATTCACAGTGAACACTCCCGCCCGCGTGATTGGCGTAATATCAGCCCATTCCCGGCCACAGCCACCGTGTTGTATTAGGAAGCCCGGCTTTCAAGCTGAACAGATAACATCGGCCTAGCATCACTTGTTTTGATTACTGGAGTGGCACAAGAGTTGCTTTTTTTTTTCCCTCCATTGAGAACAAACAAGTCTTTCATCAAAAGGTTTAAGGCGGGGACGGATGTTGGGACGGATATTCCTGCAGAAGGACGGAGGGCGTCGTTACAACACACTGCCTCTCTCCCTGCACCCTCACAGGCCCTCCTGGGGGCTGCACTGCAGGCATACTGCCCCCTACTGCTCTGCCCCGCAAGAGCAGGCTGCTGGGGAGCAGACAGGGGGGAGCCCATCTTCCACCCCAAACATGGTCCTCAGCGTTCGGTTCAGAATGTGAATTAGCGTGGACGTGTGTGTGTGTGTGTGTGTGTGTGTGTGTGTGTGTGTGTGTGTGTGTGTGTGTGTGTGTGTGTGTGTGTGTGTGTGTGTGTGTGTGTGTGTGTGTGTGTGTGTGTGTGCCGGCGCACCTGCGAGCACGCATGTACGCGTGTGCACAACACTGTCATGTTTAATGAAAATAGCTTTGATTTACAATGTGTTCATTTTTGTATTGTTTTTCCCTCCCTTTGGAATTCATAATTGCTGGCCTCCTGAACCCGCCCGGCGCCTCAAAAAAAACGCACAAAAACGGAACGCTCAAACACACAACAAAACATTGTGTTCTCCCGGACACACCTTTTGTCCATTCGGCGGGTGTGTGTCTGTGTCACGGGGTCATCGCTCTGCCCGTGTTTGTGTGAGTCCCGCAAACACCGCCAGCCACTGCGCTCCAGTCTGCCGTCGCCGCAGAGTTGACCAAAACAACAAACCTCTTCAAATACCAATCTGGGGAAGGAGCAGGGGACGCGGAGTCGCTGACCCCCCAATTTACTACCCACACCCTGTTAGAACGACGGCCAAACAGGGTTTCTCCCCCTCCACTGGGAAAACAAGGGCTGCGGTTCTACAGATTTCTAAAGCCTCCGACCGACGGCCCTAAAAAAACTATACTGTATCCGAACCAATCTTGGCTGGAGGAGGTAACTTTGCGTCAAGGGAGATAACACATTTCTGTGCTGAGTGTTTTTTGTGCTGTTGTTTTTTGTGAATAGATAAACCTTGTTTTTTTGTATTATGAGTGAAATACGTTCTGGAGATGAATTCAATACATCTGTTAGCCCCGGATGACTCACTGAGTATTTTGAGGGTTGAATGGGGGTAAGAGCTGTGCATTACTCCACTCACTAAACAACTAATCCCTTAACACAGAGTAAACAAATGATATACGGATTGAAGATAGGCACTTGATCTATCTCCTCTCTCTCTTTCTCTCGAAATACCAACGGATGAATAATTCACCACTCGTCGACACACAAGGTTGTTGTGTTGGACCACCATTACAGTTATTTACCATCATGGTTGTATCATTATTTAACATCGTTATTATGAGATGTTGGCGCCATGTTCACCAACAAGCCAGAACCCGTTGACTCCTACAGGCAATCAGGAAGTAAACAACGTGGAAGAGAGACGGGGTTAGAGACGCAGTCAGAGACCATGAGATCCTAATTTGGCAGGTTAGCTGAATGCAGGAGTGGGGCTGGAGGTGGGGGGCTGGGCCTTAAAAGCAGATCTCAGAGCCCCCCCCCCCTGGCGGGTGTGCAAGATGGATGAACGGAGGGGCGTGTGAGAGACTGAGGGATGGGCGTGCGAGAGCGACGGACGGGGCAACATTTCCCGCTCCTCCCTCCCTCCTCCTACCGCGATAAACCGTCGCTGAGGAGGCCGCGAGGAGGACGGGGGCCAGCCCGCGGCCGCCGGGATTTACACGCTGCAATTTGTGTTTACGGCGGCCGGACCCTGTTTGACTGCCTGCAAGACAGAGCTGGGCACTTTCACTGCCGACGCAGAATAAACTGTCCTCCAGCCTTGTCTCGCCGGCGTCTGGCACACTCTGGCCCCCCCACGCAGCGGAGCTCCGCTCGGATGGGGGCGGGGTTGGAGGGGGGGAGAATATGGCAGGAATATCCATGATGTCTGCATCTCCATCTGCTCTCCTGCTAAGGAGCGCAGTCAGGGAACGTCTCGTGTCTCTTTCATCTTCTTCGCGGTCATCATCCTCATCATCATCATCGCGGCCATCACCGTGGTCGTCATCCTCCTCCTCCTCCTCCTCCTCCTTCCGTTTGTCTTCGGCGGGGCCCAGCTGGGGGGCCAGGCCCCGGGTAAGCCGGCAACAGCAGGGGTGGGACTGAGAGGCGGCGTGGGGGCAGAGCCATGCAGGCTGCCCAGGTAGGGAGATTATTACAGTCGCGGCGTTCAGCTGGGCGACAGGTGGACAGGCCCGTGTGATGGGAAACACAACGCTCACTCCGTATGTGCACACAGTCACGTGCACTTATGTACATTTAAATAGTTGACGAAGGCACATACTCAGTCACACACACGCACACTAGTGCACACACACACACACACACACACACAGACACACACACACGAGTGCACAAACACATACACACACACACACACACACTGTCTCACAAACAAAAACATACACTCAAACATACTCTCATGCACAACGCAAACAGACAATTTAAGACTTTTCGGAGTCAGGGTACCTCTTATCAGCCTTCTCAATAAACAGAATGGGACTAAAATTCTAATATCCTCCCTTCAGACCCATTCAACCATCTTCCAGATAAACATCCCCAGTATCACATAAACATAGAAATTATACATCCAGTACACCCAACAGTCAGTAGGCAGTAGTACCTAACACTGACATGGCCAGGATCAATTAGTAAGAACACAATCTTTCGAATGACATTGGTACAATTATAAAAGGGAATGATGACGCTGATTGCCAACACCAGGAACATCCAGCCTCTATATTATGGGGACACACCATGGGCAGTAGTGACACAGCACAGCAAACTCAAAGGCTGCACTGTGGTTGGGATCCAGTCGGTCAGGCTGAAGATGTGAGGATGTATGCTTGGACAATTCTGCCCCCATATGGCGGTTAATGTAACTGCAGTTTTAGCACCTCATCATCCTCCACATATTTTGGGCCAACCCTAAAATGAGGCTGTAGGAAGGAGCTTTGAGTGGGAGGGAGAGGGCTAGGGTTAGGGGCTGTATTATAACGTGGCCCTAACCCTTGCCAGGGTTCACCCTAACCCTGCCAGATATACAAATACAGTGGCATTTTGTTGAATTGAGTCTTTTCTGTCTGCCTTTCTTATTCAAGGGCAAATTATGAAACTAAACCGATTCGAAAAGTGTTGCCATGGATCACAAAACTCACATTTCAGATTGTTTCACAGGGTTTTTGGTCACTCATCAGATATTTTAGCAAAACAAAAAAAAGAGTAATTTAACTGCTTTCCACTTATTCATCACAATCTATTACCTATTACTACTTACTTTTGCCCAAGTCATTGCCATGTAATGCCATGCCTGCATTGGTTAAAGACAGCAGTACATCCACATTTGTGATGTACTGCTGTCTTTATCCAATGCCTGTGTTTACTAGAAGGTGGGCAGACTACTGAAAGGAGATTATTCTGCCCAGTTCGGATGCAGTTGAAGTCTCAGACCAAGAGGTCGAACGACAAGTAGATTTGCAGTTCAAGCGGTTTAAGGCGATATCAGGTGCTGCCAGACTCTCCAGGCAGGAGACTGAACTCTTTCCTTCACATGGTTCACTCATACTAGAAAACAGAAGAAGGTCTTACAATAGGGATCTATTTCGCTGCCATGTCTAATGAGTTCCATTATGTCAGAGTACATTTATACAGAAGCCTTTTAGAATGTAATTATACAAATGACAAAGTATAACAAACATGTTTCCGTACTCCTACACATTGTCTTAATGTGTACCGCAGGGTGAAATGTAATTATTCTCAGAAGAATTATTTTAATATATACCAAATGGTAAATGTTATAATACTCCTACACATTCACTTAATGTACGCCACTTGGTTAAACGTAATTATTATCGTACCTATTATCTTAAAATATGTCACATGGTTAACCCTAATTGTATCAGGGACATTATTGAAACTTTCAAGAATCAACACATATATGATTATGAGAATGCCAATTCAGTACATTAGAATATATTGTTAGGCAGGCCATAAAGGACCATCCATCATCTTTAAAACATCATGATGAGGGCAGAGCATTCATGACCTTGTTCTAGATGAAAGAAATTTGATGGAGATTACATCTCATTTGAAGAAGACGAAGAAGACGAATTGTTTTTGCTTCTTAGCAATTCACACACTGAAGTGTTCCCTCAGTTACTCCACTCAAACTTCCTTCCTTTCTTCCCCTCCTCACACTCACACCAGATATCGGATCAGGGACGTAGAGCTGGGCAGTGTGGGAGAGTGATGGTGGGGATATGGAAGTGCGTGTTTTGGTGCGTGTGCATGTGTGAGGTGGGGGCTGGGACTCATATCCCGTCAATAACGCGTTAATGGGCTCCGGCAGGCAGATAATAGGGTGAGGTGCAGAAGAGCAGGGAGATAAGGCCAAGCCCCTATCTCGCCAAGCCGGGAGACAGAGGGCCAGTGATGATTAGCCAGAAGGAGGGAGAGAGAGAGGGGGAGAGAGATAGAGAGAGGGAGGGAGAGACGGGGGAGGAGCGAAGGGGTGAGGGACGGAAGGCGGGATGTTTTGCAGGGTGGGATCCTGAGACCGCGCGGCTAAATCCGGATGACAGGCAATAAGACGCAGCGTAGGGTTGGGGCCGTGTAATTACAAAGGAGCACCGAGCGGGTTGATGAGTGCCCGACTTCAGAAGGGTGAGATAAAGGTTGTCTGGCTGTAATCCACGTGATGAGGAAAGGTGTTTTAAACGTGTCCCTTTTAATAACCGCAGCCGAGTCACACATGCACAAGGCCAGCTTTGAATGTTTCTACCTTCCCCAAGTCCACTGATGCCAATGGAGCTCAGGGCTAGAAACTTTCCCACTGATGGCAGCAGGGAGCTTGGTCCGTCTGGGTGAAACCATGAACCTGTGATATCCTTCCCCCATCAACACCCAACCCTGGGGGGCACCGGGAGTTATGACCTCCCCCCCCACCCCCCCCGTCCTCGACCAGGAATATTCATGATCAAGCCAGCAGTCACCGATGCTTTCCAAGCACAGCACAACACAAGCATTCATTCATCTCGTTTTCCTCAGCCCTGCAGACCCCGCAGAAGATCACATGACCCGCTCGACAGCTGCAGGACCTGTTTATTACCATATTTATATATTTTTGAGCAATCCCACTAGGCAGGATTGTGTGGTCAGTGAGTGATGCAGTCTCAGTTTCAAGGAGAAAACCAGGAGGCAAGTAGAGACATGTGTATGTGTGTGTGTGTGCGTGCATGCGTGCGTGTGCGTGCGTGCGTGTGTGTGTTTAAAGTGGAGAAGCAGGGGGCAGCGGTGAGTGCTCAGTGTTCATTATGTATGCACTGTAGCAAAAAAAAGCAATCTTTGTCTCGCCGTCCTCGATTGTTTTTTAAAGGATACTTGACTGGACCCAATCAAATTAGCAAGAACATCATTGATACGGGGTAATAACCCTAAATTGAATTTTGGCGCAGGCTAAAAGGTCCCCCCTCTCCGCACCATCAACTGCTGTGGAGAGGAAGGGAGGGGTTGATGGAGGAGCGAAGAGGCCATTTGTAGTTAGCAAAGCTTCAAAGGCAGCACTACCAGAGATGTATGACTGCCTATGCACTGCCATGCCAAGTACAACCCTGTGTGATAGTGACAATTACCTGGTATTGCTGCCTTTCTGATCGAGAATCAAGCCATCAGTCTAGTTTTCTGGTATTTGTGTGAATCTGAATGGTTTGCTTCATTGTGTGTGTGTGTGTGTGTGTGTGTGTGTGTGTGTGTGTGTGTGTGTGTGTATGTGTGTGTGTGTGTGTGTGTGTGTGTGTGTGCGCGCGTCTGTCTGTGTTTTAATAGCAGGGGTGCAGTGCACAGTGATGCCTTCAGGTACACTGTAGACAGCGGGGTTTGAACACACAACCTTCGGGCAGGGTCGCGTGTTCACCGAGCCGAAGGCGGCCAGTCCCAACGTTGGAATTCTTCTGGAAGTCACCAGCGTTTCTGCGCACGCTCACACTGTCCTACCCTGACCAATAGGGTTCTGCGGATCAGGAGTGGGCACCGGAGCGTCAGTGCAATCTTGCCTTGCAGATAAGGGTGTTTGCCGGCATTACAGAGGACTCACACTGCTTAGAACAAGAGATGACAGAGCCGCTAATCCTAAGAAACTGCAGGAGAGAAGTCTGGAAGAAAAATGGCCACAGGAGCATGTCGGTTAGAGTACATCCATGCATGCAGAGCCCACACACACACACATCCACCTGTACTGCTCTGTACGTAGAACACACACACAGATCCACCTGTACGGGCTCTGTACTTAGAACACACACACACACATCCACCCATACATAGACACACACACAACCACCAATATGTAGACACACACACAATCACCCAAACGTAGACACGCAAATCCACCCATACATGCTCCGTACGTAGCGCACACACACTGTGCAAGGATGGAGACACTGGTCCGATGCCAAACGACACGTCGCTTTAAGTTTCCTAGCGGTGCGGGAAGCGAGCAGCAGAATGGCCCCAGAATAATTCAATTAGTGAGCTAGTTTAGCAGAGAGAGCGGATCACCATGTGAGCTACAACGCTCCATTACCGGAAAGTAAACGATCTCTGTCGGCCTCCTCCTCCTCCTCGTCGTCGTCTCCTCATCCTCCTCCTCCTCCTCTTCCCTCCGTGCGAGGGGGAGAGAGCTCAGCAGCGGAAGCAGGGCTGCCCCGTAATGAGTAGGCTGCGGGCCCATTACTGCCCCGGGACAATCTGCCGCTAATGACCCGCTGAAGACACTTTAAGTCTGCACGCCGGAGACCGAAACTGACACTATATAGAGTCCTCTGTGAGTGTGAGGGGTCCCTCCCTTTGGAATGGATCCTGGGGAGACCCAGGTTGCAGTGTCCGTTCCCTGTTTTATAACACTTTTACAGACATGTCTTTATAGTAAAAGCTCTTATCGTCCGATCGGCCTAATATTGTGCTCTTTTCATTGGCCTTACGCGTTTTTTTACAGTTTTGTGGTGGGTTTTATCGTCTACTTCTTTTTAATCATCCAGTTGTATTTTTTATTAGTTTATCCTGATTTTTATACAATTTATGGCAATTTCATGGTTGCTGGAGCGTTGGAAGGCTTTGCTACAATAGAGGCGGTGTTGATGCTTAACTTGACAATACGAACTCCCTTCTTGTATTTACAACGTCGGGGACACGCATTTGGTGCAAGCCCTGACCGTGTTTACCTTTTTTACAACATCGATTCTGCTTAGAACATCAGTTCTGTTCCTCAGAAGCAAAACTTTCAATGTCTTTTACCGGTATTATCTGACTCATGCCGTCTCATCCGGCACATCAAACCACCACCCGAACACCACCCAAAAACACTCCCACCGTCACTCTCTTGAGTCACGCAGCAGAACAAAAGAAGTGCTCCTCTAGCAACTTAGGTCTAGACCTCAGCCCGGGCCCGGGAGACAACTCTTCTGTGCTGCGTTTGTCAAGAGGCAAGACTGTTCTCCTTCAACCACCTCAATAGGATCGCATTGTCAGGAGGATTACACTGAAGTATACCTTCATCTAAAACAGTCTGCCTGTGTGTGCCTGTGTGTGTGCACGTCAGTGTGAAGTTACAGCCAGCAGTGTGCCACACCCTGCGTGTGGGTAAATAAGAATCTGTTTCATTTCGACAGGATTAATACCTTCCTCAACACAGGCTTTATAGGCTTCGTCTGCCTCGACATATTAGTTCTGGGAGTAGCTCCGTTGGGGCTTCTTTTGTGTACCCAGTGAAGCCATTGGAGGGTGCTAATAGGTGTTCCAGACCCACTGTGATATTTCCTCAGCGGTAAACGTGATGCTGGGATAAATGGCGTAAAGGCAGACAGGGGGTTGGAGACAGCACTCACCCCGAGACTGGACCACCAGCAGGGAGAGCAGCAGGAGGGACAGCATGATCCTTAAGGGAGACAGGGAGCCGTTGGCCTTCTGGGTCCTCAGATGCAGAGCTGTGGGAAACAACAGGAGACATCACATCAGACACTCAAGAACCAGGACGCAGTTCGGTGTATCTGAGTAAGGCGAGGATGATGCAAGAGTAGAGTAATACCTTTTTGAATGTATTTCTCTTGAAGGAAAATGAAGGAAATATTGCTTAACGATTCAAAGCAAAACTTGAATTGGAATTATGATTAATTGGTTGTTTCGTGCAGAACAAGAGCGGAATCATAGCAAATGAGGAACAAACAGCTCCGGAAATGAATCCCCATTCAATTCTCATACACAGACAGTGTCAGGACACACATTCTTCGACAACTCTCGCCACTCCCATAGTCCCTGTGGAATTAAGAGGTGTTGTGATTGACAAGTGATTGAAATCATTTGGCCAGCCATACATCTCTGTGTAGATTCTCTTTTGGATGTGATGTTTCATCAGGGATGAGGAACTCATTAAAATGGAGTTCTGTATGTCTGTCTGTCTGTCTGTCTGTCTGTCTGTCTGTCACTCGTTCTTGTCTGTCCCCGTGTTTGTCTTTCTATCCGTTTATTTGCCTGCTTCTTCTCAACTCCCTATTCTAGGCATACCTGGGGGCAAGTGTGTGCGTGCGTGCCTGCGTGTGTGCGTGCGTGCTTGTGTGCATGTGTGTGTCTGCCTGTGTGAGTGTGTGAGGGTATAGTGATGCTACTCAAGGTCAACATAAAGATAGACTATAAATAAGACACAGAGGGTAGAGAATAGAAATGGGTGGTTAATGTGACGTCGGTATAAAATACATAATAATAGCAACATAAAATCACACGGCAAACATTTGGGCCATCTGCTTTTACAGCTGAGGGGGCTATCAAACGCTTCCAAAGTGGGACTCAAGAGATTGCTCCAAGATGCTGGAGAGAGATATCTGGGGAATGCTTCTGCATTGTCACAGCGCCCCCATGGGGGTGTACTAGAGTCGTCGTGTGTAACATCCACCTATGCCAACTGTTAATCATATCCAATCTTATATATATTTTTATACCTGATAATACCTATAATGACGAATGCCAGTACCCGAGGCCATCGCATCTTTCTTAAACCTGTTTCTCTGAGAAATGCTCAACAAGACTCCCTAGATCACAAAGTGTTAAAACAACTTTCATCTTGGTATTATCAACAATTCCTCAAAATAATGCTCTTTGCCTTTGGTTACAGATCAGCACTAAACCACAGCCACTTTCTTTCTCTGATGTTATTTTTATCCACAGGCCACAGCAAAGAGGATGTGGGTAGAGAAGAACTTTGTCACAGAACAGCAACAACTTGCTTACTCTTCACTCTCAGGAGCTCTTCCATTAAAAGACGCTGTCTGCCCATGAGTCTGTGGACGTGCTGGTTTACCAGCTCAGCGTTCTTGCCCTGTTACCAGCACACACACATTTACCGTAAAAGGCAAGGAAATTTGAGAAGGGTGCAAGCACATGTAGTGAAGATGAGTCATCCTCAATGTTTTTAAATCTTAAAGACTTTTCCTGAAAAGTTTCAGATATTGAGTGCTATTTTACTTAACACAGCCGGACAAGAGGTATGCCACATTGGCTGAGTTTCCCCTCCACTAGACCAGACTGTGTATAGTCTCTGTGCTGGGCAGACACCAGGAAGTCATCAAAGTATGTTGTTTTTTCACAGTGTGAGTCAAGGTACTTCCTCTGATCTGTTCCAGTAGGAAAGTCCCAACTTGTTTCCACTTCTGAAAGGGTGGAAGATCTTCTCTTTGTCCATCCATGTGACTGACCAGATGACCACAACATTAGGGTGACTGGTATTGTTCACTGAGAAAACTGTAAAAACTAGCAGGAGATTAATTAACAGCAGCTATCCATATTTTCACAATAAACCAATAATGTGTGTGTACTTTACTCTGAGAATAAGCATTCGTTAAGCTGTATTATGATGATATAACTCAATCCGTATCTAGCTTTCATTCAACCTTCTTAATTAAAAATCTAAACCCCAAGGGTTGATTTGGGTTGCCCTCAGAAGTTTTCCAAAATCTGTTTGGTAGAATTGTCAAGATTGAATGTTTGTGGATCTGAAATCAGCATATGTTTCCATAATAGAAGTCAAAACAGTGTTTGTATTTTGATGCAGACTACATTAACTAAAAGGAGCTTTGCCTCCTAGTTTTAAACATTTGACAAAAAAAGCAGTTTGACAATCTTTCATTGTGCCATGTACGATTCCAGATTATGTCCCCGGTTAACTTTCGACCCAATACTAGGCTACACTTTATAAATTTGCCGACCCATCTCATTCAGGTCATATGCACCCATTTCATTCAGGTCAAATGCTTTAGCCCTAATGTACATATTTGTCTGTTGGTGCGTGTGGAGGACTAAGCTCACTTCCTGTCTGCATCTCTTAATAGCTCTTACTTCCTGTCTCCCTGGGCTATGTAGCAAAGCATGAGGCTGGGTAATAATATGGATCAGAAAGACATGCCACGTGCCAACGTAATAAAGAGAGACTTAAGGTGGTGACCACAGCACAGCCTGCTGTGTGTTGTGTTGTGTTGTGCTGTGTTGTGTTGTGTTTGTGTTCGTGCGTCTGTGTGTCTGTCTGTGGCTGTTTACATCTTACATCGTATGTTTACATCTGTAAAATATGATATGTTTAAATAAATGCAAACATCCTAACACACATCTAACTAAATAAAGACACTGACTTAGGGAATGTAATAATACTCAATTGAAATAGAAATACACATAATATTGATACTAAAATATATAGTTATATAATACCTATTAATAAACCACATTATTGGTTGTAGACCTATGCTGTAATGTGCCATTGACCATTAAACGCAGCAAATCCAATATTTGTGGCAGTGGTTATGCTGTTGTACCAACTTTATGTCAAAGGTGGCGCAGTCCATTTCATTCACCAAGCAACAGCTGCATGGGAGGGAAATGGAAAAAAGGGATATCTGTGTATTTCTAGGCCCTATCATTGAGTGAAACATTAAGTCAATAAATGATAAGCTTTCGATAGAAAACCGCTGTTTTAGGCTTACTTCACAGAGTATCTCCCAGTTGTTGCCAGTCTGGGAAATCACTGTTTATGTTTGCTGTACTGTTACTGGGGAACTAGAGGTACGATCATCGGCTTTAATATACTCGTGCTCAGAGTTAAGTGTAATATATCAAGCTTACCATGATAGAGGAGCAAAAGTTTAGGATCAGCAACCATCCAGCGGCAGTGATACTTGCGGTTGATCTTATTTTGGGGAACAGTTCATTCCCAGCAACGTGTCAGTCTCAACACTTATCTGACCGAAGCCAACAGCCGGGATATCCAAAATGTGATCTAAAGTGTGCGACTATTCCGGTTGTCTACTTATCTGCCACAATGTACCACTCTTTATTTCCTATCGTTTGGTTTGGATCGTCTCTCAGAAACCACTCCTTTGCCGCTTTGTCCAGCGGTGATGTCATGAGGAGGGGCGGGGGTCCACCAGCCCGACCCCGCAATTAACCATTTATGTCGCGTCTGCTAAAATCATATCTTCGGTGAGTGTGCATGAGTGTCTGTGTGTTTGTTTGGTGAATGTTTGCATGTGTGTGTGTTTTTTTCAGTCGCCTCATGCATTAAGATGCATATGATTCATTTATATAATTTAAAATCTGTGTTATCCACCTATCAACAGTTTTTAATTCGTTCTTCAACCAGGGACGTAACTGTCTGTTACGTTGTTCGTTATGTGATGATTAATTTCTATATATCTGCATTTATAGAGTTTAACGTTATGATTTAGTATAGTATGTGTTTGTTTGTGTGGGTCGGGGTCTGTGTGAACGTTGAACGTATTTATAAATCGTTGTACGTATTTATTTATCGTAATACATTTTCTGATTTGGCTTAATTGTCTGTAATATTAAAAAAAAATCTAACATAAAAATAAGAAAGAGCGAATAAACATTATCGGTGTTGGCTGAGCTGATCACGTGTCTTGGTGCTATGGACCACGTGATAAACCCAGAAATGAACGACGTCAACACAACACTGGTGAGTAAGCGATACAACCTCACTATAGTGTACTATACTATAGTACTCCCTAGTATTGTTGGCCTCTGCGTGTTTTTGGTGAGTGGGGTGGTGTTATTTAGCGGTTCGTGTTGTATACCATCCAGCCAACATTATGTAAAAAAAAAAAGAGAGCACACATCTAATAGTAATGACACACACAATGTACTGTTTAATATACATCCATTAATAACAGACACATGTTGTAACATCACTGTTTAATATATATATATATATATATAATACTAATGTCCAACATCATGTCGGCGGCATACCAGATAGTTCTAGTATGGAGTACTTCCTAAACGGGGCAAGATGACGCCCCCTCACCCTGTACCGGTGATCGGGGGTCCCGGTCTATATAGAGCAGCTTGCTGCTTAACACTAGTCGGGTTATTTGACCGCGGTCCCTCCGTTTCGCCACCCAGGTGGAGATGACTTCGGTGGACTGGCAGCTGTCGCTGAAGGTGGTGGATCAGCCCAAATCCACCTTCCACTTCCCCGAGATGATGCCCGGCGACGTGCCCCCCGGGGAGTACCGGGTCGCCACCCTGAAGCAGCTGGTGGCCGCCCAGCTCCCGGACTCCGTCAACGACCCCGACCTGATAGGTCAGTTCAACAACCCGCCCAGTAGACCTACTACTCGTGTAGGCTACTACTCTTGTAGGTAGTAGACCTACACAAACGATGCCGGTCTTTCTAACCTGTAGCATCTAGTGTTGTTTTTTTAGTATTCGTTGTTTCATTCATTCCTGTCGTTGTCATTAATACATGGTCTGTTAAACTCTTTGAGACTGTGCCTGTGATTAAGGGCTATACAAATAAAATTCAATTTAAATGAAAATTGTAATTATCACCTGCCCTTAAAACAGTTGATTATCTAAATTCCCAAGGTTTGTTAACGCCAGCATTACAACCGTGCAGTTGAGCTGTATGTTGCCTTATGTTGTTATGTCCTGCAGTTAGCTCTACCTTGCTAAGTGAGTTTGTTTTACCTTGTGGTTTCCTAGAGCTTGTCCACTGTGGTCGCAAACTGAAAGACGACCTAACGTTGGACGCTTATGGAATTCAACCAAAGTCGACCCTTCACATCCTCAAAAAGACTTGGCCAGAGACTGACAGTAACCCAGGTATGTCGCTGCTGGTGCATATGATGATGGAGACGTTGTATTAAGTGTGCAGGATTGCAGGGAAGTGTTGCTCTAATCGTGCCTCCTGATTGCCCTCAGAGCCTGTGAACCGGGCCACGGCAGCGAGAGAGTTCAGAGTCTTCCATGCGGCTCTGCACTCTGTCAACACGGCCTACAGAGACTCTGTGAGTACCATCATGGATATGCATTATTGTGACTGCGAGTATAGTACTCAGCACTGTTATTCAAGGCGTGGTTAAGGTACTCCCACAATACTGTTTGATTGGGCCTGGATAAAACCCAACATCTAGTTACAGATCAAAAAACTAGATAGCATTGTTTGTGTGTTGTTTTTATAACCCACTTAGCAGCAAACCAATATTGACCATATTGTGCTGTATTATTTGTATTGTGAAGAAGCAGAATGCAGCAATCTGCCTGCAGTAAGAAACAAGCATAGGTAAATCTTGTTCCCCCTTCCCAGGTGACTAAAATGCTGACCAATAAGGAGTCTCTGGACCAGATCATCGTGGCCACCCCGGGCCTTAAGTCGGATGCAGTGGCTCTGGGTAAGAACACGTGGTTCCTGCTTGGCCTTTGGAACGTCATGAGATGTGGTTTCTCTCACAATGCTAGAATCAAGTCCTTTGTTTCATCACATGTCTGGCGCGTGTGTTTGCAGGGGTTCTGCAAGACAAGGATCTCTTCGTTCAGTTCGCCGACCCCAGCATGCTGGACATGTGAGTACTGGTGTTATTTAAGCCTGATTCAAGTGATATAGCGTACTCCTGCAGACTCTCCTCACAGATAAACACGCGTATCTGCAAGTGCTCGCTTTTTGGGTCATACATACAATTGTAATAAATAAGCCGATTATAAATATGGCCTATAGGGCCAAACAACCGAACCAGCCACCTCATTATACTTACTGGAGAGCTTACTCTGGCCTTTACAGGCCAACAAAGTTACTATGTGAAATGGTAAATTGACTGCATTTATGTAGCGCTTTTCTAACCAGTGGCCACTCAAAGCGCTGTCCAATATGACCTAACATTCACCCATTCATGCACACATTCACCCACCGACGGCGGTGTCAACCATGCAAGGCGACAGCCAGCTCGTCAGGAGCAGTTAGGGTGGGGTGCCTTGCTCAGGGACACCTCGACACTCAGCCAGGAGGAGCCGGGTATCAAACTGGCAAGCTTCCGGTTACCAGCCAACCCGCTCTACCTTCTCAGCCACATGCCGCCCCACGACGTGCAGTGTTGCTCCAGCCATGTGAACCGTCTTCTGTTCCGCCTCCATCAGGTTAATCAGCTCCCACCCAGCGCTGGTCAACGCCATCATCCTGGTCCTGCACTCGGTGGCTGGCAGCATGCCCGCCACCAGCAGCAGCTCCTCCCGCAACGTCTCGGCCAGCTCCTACAGCGACATGCCAGGTGGCCAAGAGAGAGCCTTTTTAATGCCTTGCCTTGTGTGTTGGAACAAAGCCCTTTCTAGTGGCATTGTGTGTTGGAACAAAGCCCTTACTAGTGTATTTGTGTGTTAAGACAAAGCCCTTTCTAGTGTTTTGGGATGTCCTCAAGACAAAAAGCCTCCTAACCTCTACCTGCTTCCTTTATCTGTATCTATACTTACTGCCGCTTTGAATGACTAAATCATAACTCTTTTTTTCGCACAGGAGGGTTCATGTTTGACGGCATGTCGGACGATGAAGATGAATTCCAGTCCGTGAGTGAATGCATCTTTACATCATTGTGAACCACAACACCCAGTGCAAAACCTCCTCCGACCTTCTCTACCCCCCCGTGTATCCCCCCCGTGTATCCCCCCCATCCAGTGCAGACCCTTCTAACACACGCGTGTCCCCTCCCCAGGGGAACCAAGCGGGCCCCTCCAGCCGAGGGGGCGCTCCGATCGGGGTGCGGCCCCAGTCCCTGAGCCACAGCGGGGCCGCGGGGCCCCGGCCCATCACGCAGAGCGAGCTGGCCACCGCCCTGGCCCTGGCCAGCACCCCCGACAGCAGCGCCGCCACGCCCACCACCACCAGTCAGGTGAGACCCTCCGGACCCCTCCCAGGAGGGCGTTCGACTCCCAGTGGAGAGGCACTGGGTTCTATGCCTGACGTTCGTGGTGTACCTGCAGCCCTTATTGAGCGATACGCTACACCACTCCCTGCTCCTGCTGACTGTATCTGAACTAAGTAAAGAAACCCTGAGGTATTTGGGATAACGACTTTTATATGCTGAAGAAGAAGACTTTTATATGCAGAGAATTTCTTTCTTTTTTTTAAAAATCTTTTTCAGAGATAAAAGGTTTGCTATACGTTACGGCAAAACGATGGCTGCTATAGTGACGGATCACCAGAGCCACGGATGCCTGTATAGAGATATCACATACAGAGCAGCGTCGATTAAGTCACACAGCCCAAAATCAGAATACCAGGGGGGCCGGCGAGGAAGTCCTTAAATGGACGATCAGATATAGTTGAAACGAAGCGTTTAACCTTTTGAGTCCAGTGACGCCAGTTCTCGAGCATACGGCTCCCCGTGTGTGTGTGTGTGTGTGTGAGAGTCACAACGCGATGCTTGTCGCTCCTCCAGGCTGACGCAAGCAGCGGCGTGTCCCCCATGCCTGCCGGGACCCCGGTCAGCAGCGACCTGTTCAGCCAGGCTCTGCAGCAGGCCCTGCAGGCCAGCAACATGTCCTCCCTGCAGGTGAACCTCCCCTTCTTCAGGGCTTCTTTTACAGAGCCTTTCTCCGCTGTGAACCCGATGGAGCCGTGCTGTTGTAGCTGGATGGAGACTGAATGGCATCTTCAGAACATGCTAAACTTCATGTGTATTATAACAAAGATCCTCAAATGTTTTGTCGAAGCATGCTCGTACGCTTCCGTGATTCTCATTATCGAGGTGCGGAAATATCGGGGTCAAACGTCCAAGTGTCTAGTACAGGTCTTCATCCACCAGTGGCTGGTGCACAAGTTAGTGTTACAGATGGCAAGAAGTTATTTCTTAATCCTAGATGGGGGATCCTGGGCTCACAGCAAAAGTACAGTACAGAGAATAAGGAGAATGTAAAACCTATACGAGCAAACAAAAAGACTATAAGAATAATGCTGGCATTTGTCGGTACCCTGGGTGGTGTAATGAGGACCAGACTCACTGTGGGGTCCAGGGTGGTGTTACGAGGTCCAGACTGACGGTGGGTTAGGGGTCCAGGGTGGTGTAACAGGGTCCGGACTCACTGTGGGGTCCAGGGTGGTGCAACGAGGTCCTGACTGACGGTGGGTCTGGGGTCCAGGGTGGTGTAACGGGGTCCAGACTGACGGTGGGTTTGGGGTCCAGACTCACTGTGGGGTCCAGGGTGGTGTAACGGGGTCCAGACTGACGGTGGGTCTGGGGTCCAGGGTGGTGTAACGGGGTCCAGACTGACAGTGGGTCTGGGGTCCAGACCCACTGTGGGGTCCAGGGTGGTGTAACGAGCACTAGACTCACTGGGGGGCTTTGGGTTCCAGGGCCGCTGGCAGTCCCAGATCCAGCAGCTCCGGGACATGGGCATCCAGGACGAGGAGCTGATGCTGCGGGTGCTGCAGGCCACCGACGGGGACCTGCAGGGGGCGCTGGAGCTCATCTTCGCCGGCGGCTCAGGGCTGTGAGCCCCCACTCCCAGGGGGGGAACAGAGGGGGTTCGACAGAGGAATAGCCCGGCCGCGGGGGTCCCAGTCCTTCGGCGTACCGTTGCTTTCTTTGGACGAGTTTAAACTGGAGTGAACTGTGTGTTTTCATTTTTTACTGACCGTTGGAGACTTTGAATAAAGGCGACGATTCTATTTTGAGTGTGCAAATAGTTTGCCCAATTACTGACTGCAACTAATAAACGAACTTTGCTTTCGATTTGAACGAAAATTATAGAACATCAGTCTCATTTGTCGTGCGTTTGTGAACGGAGTGCGTGTATATCATTCTGAACTAACGACAACTCACCTCGTTTTATAGTAGTTGCTTTATTGCGCCACGTGCAGTTCGTGAAGTGTCCACTAGATGGCACTGCAGTATTTCGTTAGAACTTGCTTTCCCAACTGCATTTTTTTTTGTTAATGCTTTTTGTTTTTCACCGGGCGAGCTATTTATAAAAAAAATAACTTTTAAACTATACACGCTGTTGTTCTTATACTAAATATTATCCAAAAAAGACACTCAAGAGTATATTCTAAAGCACTGCATGGATATATATTGCACATAGCCTCCAATAATACGATGCTCAGCATCGGCAATACTGTCAGAAAGCTTCTGTTTCTCTGTTGCCTCACATATAGCGGAGGCGGAAGCCAATTAGCTTTGTTTCCTTCTCTCGCACCACTGTAGGCCTCCATTGTCAATCTGCAGTAATTACCTGGTTTTATTACTGCGCGCGACAGCTCCATCAGCGCCTTGGCCTTTGATGTGCGCTGCGGAACCCTTAAGAGCGCTTCAAGTGTTCGTCTGTCTCTCCCCATTGTGTGTGTGTGTGTGTGTGTGTGTGTGTGTGTGTGTGTGTGTGTGTGTGTGTGTGTGTCTGTCTGTGCGCGCGCGCACACACAGACAAACCTGCGGACAACTCCCTCCCCCGCTTGCCTGCAAGGCTATTTCAAAA
>NC_136938.1:6206478-6296478 GCF_949987615.1 Pollachius pollachius | reverse complement strand
GGCCGTAGCGCTTCCCCCCCCCCCCCCGAGAGTGTAAAGTGCTAAGGAGAGTGAAACAAACAAGCAAAACGGTTTCATACGAGAGCGGGGGGGGGATGGGGGGGAAATGGCCATCTGACTCGTCGGGCTGTGGTGTTATGAAGGGAGGAAGGTCTGTCATAAATTAAAAAAATATATATACACACGTACTTAAAAATACAAAAATAAAACGAGTTCTGTGACAAGTAGGCATGAGCTAACCGGAGCGGGGAGGGGGGGGGGGGGGTGAGCAGGCGGCTGTAATCGGGGCCGCAGGGTCTGCAGACCGGGCAGTTCTCTGGAGTTCACTGTCCCTGTATAGCCCCCCACCCACACACACACACACACACACACACACACACACACACACACACACACACACACACACACACACACACACACACACACACACACACACCTCTGTCCAGCTCCACTCCCCCCTCCACCCATCACAGAACGAAGAGGACATGAAGGAGCAGGGGGTGTAAGGGGAGGACGAAGAGGAGGAGGAGGACGAGGAGGGTGACCATAAAGTGGAGAAGTGGTCCGAGTGAGCTCAGCCGGGGTGATGAGAGGGTCGGTGGTGATGGGGGGGGTGATTGCTGTGTTGACGTCTAGCTGGGGGGGGGGGGGGGGCGTCCCTGTGGAACTATAGTGTCCTGATGGCCACAGGGTAGAGCAGGGACATGTGCTCCGCCCCCTTGATGGGCAGCTTGCGGCTGGAGTAGAAGTGGATGATCTCCGGCACGCTGTCGAACGGGCAGCTGTTCTGCCCCAGCACGTACTTGCCCTCCTTGGTGCGCGCCAGCTTCATGTGCATGAAGCCCTGGCTGCTCCTGGGAGAGGGGGAGGAGGTGGGGGAGAGAGGGGGAGGGAGGTGGGGGAGAGAGGGGGAGGGAGGTGGGGGAGAGAGGGGAGGGAGGTGGGGGAGAGAGGGGGAGGAGGTGGGGGAGAGAGGGGGAGGAGGTGGGGGAGAGGGGAGGGAGGTGGGGGAGAGAGGGGGAGGAGGTGGGGGAGAGAGGGGGAGGAGGTGGGGGAGAGAGGGGAGGGAGGTGTGGGAGAGAGGGGGAGGAGGTGGGGGAGGAGGTGGGGGAGAGAGAGGGGAGGGAGGTGGGAGAGAGAGAGGGGGAGGAGGTGGGGGAGAGAGAGAGGGAGAGGCGAATGGGGAGGGAGAGGGAAGGAAATAGTTTAGTTTAGATCTGGAAAGAGAAAGATGGAATAAAGTGACATAATTCATTCAAAGATATGGTTTAATATAGTTCTGGTATGTTATAATTTGTGAGTAGTTGCCGCCTAATAGAAGTGCAGATATTAAAGTGTGCGTTCATGTTTTACAGCTGCGTCATCCTCAGGGAAGTGTGCCCTAATGCCGGCTAATGACTGCGTTCAGTGGCTCCTGTTTAGAGTATCACACAAGTCAGCGCCATCAAAGGGCTTCGCTGAGAGCTGATCAAAAACAATCAATAGCTAGTAATCAGGGAATCAATAAGCACGGTGGGGTAGCGCCGGTGTCTTCTACCGCGCCACCTCACTTCCCTCCTGTCCTCCCCGATGCTCCCAAACCACGCGCTCTGTAGAAGACGCTTCTCTAAAGGTCTAGCACACACTCAGGACAGAATGCGGAGAAAAGATAAGGAGTCGTAAAAAAAGAAAAAAAAAAAGATCCGCACTTCAATTAAAGAGCAGAGAGACGCGGAGGAAGAGCCTGAGGCGCCCCATTTATCACCATCTCCTTTTCACCAACACGACACATCAGGTCAGCATCAGAGTCAACCCCTCCCCCCCCCACCCAGTGACTTATGGGCCCCGTCAGCGTTATCTGCGCCGCACACCCTCCACGGGCGCAGACATCGCTTGTGCAGCGGCGGAGAGTGGAGAGCAGGAATGTCAACATTCAGTACAAGATGTTCGGCGGATTCCCGGACGTTTATCTTGTAAGAAGTTGGTAAAACGTTGAGGCAGGTAATCCCAGCCTGCAGGATGCGGGGGAGGCTTCCTGTGAGTTTCTGTGAGTTTCTTCCGGGATCGACTCCTCTCAGGTTATTCCAGATGATTATCGGCGACCTGTCAAACGTTCTCTGGGTTTTATTTGACGCTCGCTTGCTGCAAAAGTTGGCAATGATTGCTTCCTCTGCCGTCAATCACGTCCATCTCCCGGTGAACATTGGCTAGCGATGCAGACCGGACGTGATTCAAAATGTATTCTAACAGAGGAGGAGGTTGTTTTTTAGGTGTTTTGATTGTGTGAGTGTCGGGTATGGGAGGTCAACATGAGCAGGAACCAGGCTCGGAGCCATGTTTAGCATGAGCAGAGCGAGCCCTATGCTAACTTATCTCCTAATTATATGCAGAGTGCTTCATCACGCGGGCGTAGGATGAAACGAGCACAAAGATAACCACACAAACACACACACACCTGCACGCACACACTAACACACACACACACCCGCACGCACACACTAACACTAACACTAACACACACACACACCATTTAGGAGACATCCATCAATACCATGGATTCCTGTTACTCTATTTTTTTATTTTATGCACCACTTTGTATTCATGTATTATGTATCGTTGAGTCCATTTGTTCCTGCCGCAAAAAGCATTCAGAACTATCAAAATCAATTGATATTGAGTCGGTAATGTGGATCCCAATCAGCGATCTTGTGGGTGGGGGAAGACTCCATACATTTCAGAGTTAGAGAATTCTTCTTAAAAGGTACATTGTGTAGGAGATTATTATTTAGTTCATTCAAAAATATATCAGCATTTATGGTAGCGTTTTATAAAAATGTGTCTTCCTAGAGCCGTTTGTCCCTTATAGGCTACTGTATGGGCTACTGTATGGGCTACTGAAACATGATGCAAGACGGCGGGCTCCGTGGAAGAGGACCCACTCCCTAAGAAGATATAAAAGGGCTCATTCTTAGGTAACCAAAATACAACGCCTCTTATATCCACTTCTGAATATTCGCTTTTCATTTCCACCAAGTCAATCATAGATACCAGTAAATCCTACAGACTGCACCTTTAAATAAAATGTTAAAATTAGCAACACTAAGCAACGTGTTCGACAGCACACCCGTCATGCGAGACTTTGTCAACTTTTCTTCTGTTCAAGGCGCACCGTGGGAGAGCTCTGCAGGCCGTCTGGGCAATAAAAAGAGATGTAAACAAACCTATCGCGTGTCTCCGCGCCTCAGACTCCTGCCTCAGAAGAAGCCATTACAGGCCCAGATCATCGCGATACCCCGAGAGCTGGGAATAACCCGGCCGCCTAGTCTCAGAGCGACGGCGGAACCGCTTTAGGTTTTAGTCGGCTCCGCGAGAGGTACGAGTGATGAATGCTCACGCACGGAAAAAAGAGGCCTTAGGTTACAGACATTCACTTTAAAAAGACAAACACATCACTGGCAGCCTTTTTAGAGTCCCGGCTGATTCCCCAGTCAGCGCTTCTTATCGGGCTGTTTTTTGTTTAGGCTTATCTGGTTTCAGCCCAACAGAGACAGACACCGAGACAACTATGAGAGAGAGAGAGAGAGAGAGAGAGAGAGAGAGAGAGAGAGAGAGCAGAGAGCAGAGCGCAGAGAGATAGAGAGAGAAGAAAGGAGAGATAGATCTTAATTTTAAATGTGGGGCTGCTTCCCAGCAGACAGGCCATTCATCGGTTTGTTGACATTTATTGTGGAATCATAATTCAGTTTAAGTGGGAGGTGGGGGCGGGGGAGGTCTATTCTCCTGCGTGTTGCGGTCTACAACTTTGGGTGAAACCGTATTGTGCTCTGAGGCCTTATAACTTAGCGCCTACCTTTGATGCATTACATTGTGGCGCGATGCAGCTATAGTGTGAACATATACATCAGAATCAAACAACTTGGCTTTCGGGGAAGGGAACAGAGCCATTGGTGCTGTGCAGTGTGTCTGTTGTCCTCGTGTCTGGGACATCAGCAGCGTCCATCAGTTCTGTTTGAACAAGGACATTGCTCCACTCCATTATTAACAGTGTGTTATATATGTTGTTTGGTCGGCGGTGATGCAAGAAGAATTTGTCCTCATACCTGCAGTGAGCACCATGTTATTAGTTGTGTGTGTGTGTGTGGTGTATGAGCTGGAAAGGAAGAAAAATAATAGCACATACCTAGCTCTTGTGGAGGAAGAGCCAGAGGGCAAGCGAGAAAGAGAGAGAGAGAGAGACAAAGCGAGGAATGGGTAAAAATAAGCAGTAAGAAATAAAGAAGAAAGTCTGAAGAAAGGTTGTCAATATGTTGATTGAGAGAGGGAGAGGTTGAGGAACAATGTGGCTGGAACATGTCTTCCTCTGCTATTACAATACGGCTTTACAAGAGAGAACGAGAGGGGGAGATGAAGAAAGAGGGAGAGATAAAGGGAGAGGAAAAAGGAGAGAGAGGGAAGGATGAAGAGGGGAGAGAGGGAAGGATAGATTGAAAGAGACAGAAAATGAGAGAGGAGAGAGAAATGGGAAGGGAGATGGAGAGATAAATGGAAAGAGACAGAGAGGGAAGGATAAAGGGAGATCAGTGAGAGAGAGATAGATGATAACCCGCCCGGTTTTCCCCCAGGTTGTAAATACATCTGAAGGCGTGGGTGTCAGCCGAGTCCCTCGGCATCAACAATGTACGACACAAACACATCGCCGTGTGCTCTTATGCATTTCACGAGCTGCCCTCGCCGGGGAGAACCACATCAGGCCTCGCCGGGGGGTCTCTGTCGTGGAATGAGAGGAGCACTGCTGCCCGTGACCCTGGACTGCCTCCTGTCTGAAGCGACCGGCTGTGTGGTTCCCATGGATCGGCCCCGCTGATGAGTTCAGCGGGGCCTTATCAGACTGACCTCCCCCACCTCCCACCAGCCATGGCCTCTGTCAACAAACTCCTGTTCGGGCCTCTACCGCAAACACCTGAGTAATGTTTTACAGGCACGCAAGCTCGTGCCGTGAGAACCACACACAGCACACAACAGATAACCTACAGGCAGCGCCGACCAGCACGCACACAGAAGCCCACCAGGACTTCTGTGTACTCTCTTGTCGCCCGTCGACAACATCGCCCCCCCCCCCCCCCCCCCCCCTCCCCCTTCATCTTCCTTCGCGTCAGGACCCCCACCCCCCCAGTGTGTGACCTTATCGTCCAGCCAAGCTAAGCAGGCCGGCCGTAAGGGTTGGAGCTCCATGGGGGTCAACGAGCCGGTTGGCGCGGGCAGAGCGGCCGGCTGGCGTTAAAGGTCAGCTCCCTACCCCCCCCCCCCCCCCGACTGAGGTGAGGCAGGCCAGCCGGAGTCCCGCCCGCCCGCACCCCCCATCCTAGCCAGGCTGTCAGGGTGCCCGGTGGGGGGGGGGGGGGGGCACGTCTCCACCTGAGTCGTTTCCTGCGCGTTGGATAATACTAAGATGGCCGAAAGGTCAGGGGCGTGCGGTTCGCTGATGCCGATTTAGCATCTCTCCCCGCTGTTTCAAATCCTATGGAAGTTGACTTCCGCAGAGGTGCCTTTGAGCAAGGCGCTCGGCGTCATCGGCTTGCTGGCTCAGTGTTTGTTTTTGGTTGCACGCAAAGCCAGACTGTACTCCACGTGTGTATACAGTTACGATACCGTATGATACCATAAGGTGTTTTAAGTATTTCATAGGATATGATATGCAGATAATAAAATATTGTAACTGTACTTAGCATGTGAATACAGCCATTATACCGTACGATTTACTTATCATACGGTACTGTAACTACACCTGACAAGCGAATACAGCCATTATACCGTAGGATTTTCTCATCATACAGGAAGATTTTGGCCCTGCCTGTGTTGTAATGACACTACGCAGTCGTGAAGATAATGACGTTACCACTTCCGGGGATCAGACAGACCCTGGGTCGGTTAACCAGGCAGATGTGTCACGTAGCCGTGCTCGCGGGCATTCAGGACAAGGCAATTAGTCCAGCCGACAGGGACTCAGCGGATCAGTCAAGCAGGCAGGCAGAGGGGTGGTTCAAAAACGAATCCCAGACATAGAGTCGGCCTGTCTGTCACGTGGAAACACAGCGAAACAGAAGAGGGAGAAGAACGGGACCGGTATGGAGAACCAGTGGACCAGTGGGGGCCAGTGTTATCGTTCCACTCCAAGAGAGCTACACTTTTTGACCAAAAATGTGATACCTGTAATAAACGCGTTTTGACAACACAAGTTTATGTCTGACGCGGAGCTTATTGATGTTATGTCACCGAGCGTGCCTTGAAAATCTAACTAGACAAACGAAACAAAATCGCATCAAACAGATTCCACATCATTCGTCGTCTCTGTGCTACAGCGAGGAAATTACGAGGGGCCCGAAATGTGTACGAAGGGATTTGTAGAGGAACTGTAAAGTAGCGGTCTGCAGCCGGGGTCGTGACCTTCAGGTAGCCCCCCCTCTCCACACCCTCCAACCCCCCCGCCCTGGGCCGCGATGTCAAGCCAATCGGAGATGACAGCACCACGGGGGCGGATTTGTCCCAATGGTGCAGAAAAGTAACCTCCACCCAAATGTCAGACAGGGCTAAACCAATCAGAGCAGTGCCTCTGACCGCCCCCCCCCCCCCCCCCCCCCTGCTGGCCAGCGCCATGGGTCAGGGGTCACGAGAGAGAAGGGGCGCGGTTAACCGAGTTAGCGTCGCATCAGCAGACCTGGAGCGGTCTGGGGTGGAGGGCGGACACTGCCGGGAGGAGGGGGGAGATACAGTGGGTGGGTGGGGGGGGGCATGTAGGGGGGGAGATGGGGTGAGGGAGGTGAGGTCCATTACCATACTGAGGGGGCTGAGTCAGCAGGCGAGGGGTAACGTCTAGCCCAGGGGCTCGGCCGCACTACGGCGTGTGTTGCAGAGCGGGAAGGAGACGAGGGCTAACTCAACTCAATCGTACTCGGTCTTAATTTGCGCCACAATCGCACGAACCAAACCGCCATCCGTACGACGATCGGGACCCCAGATTGCCTAATGTTGTTTTCATAGATTTGCTGCGTTAATCTTTTTGTTGACGCGTTAGAAAAATGCTAGAATGATTATGTTTTCATTTGCGAGATTTGCTTATCTCATCGGGTTCCTGATTGTGCGGACGCCGCGCTCTGCCTCGTTTCTCACAGCCCTCCGTCGCTAGAGCTCACACACACACACACACACACACGTGGAGAACAGATACGAGGGACTGACGGTACAGCAGAGGAAGACATGTTCGCCCTGTAGGCATCCATAGTAATGATTATGAGTAATGATGTGTGCGTGTGAATGCCTGTGTGTCTGTGCGTGTGATTGTCTTTCCGAGTGTGTGTCTGTTTGTATGTGTGTGTGTGCGCGTGTGTTTGAACGCATGTCCCAATGTTTGCGTTTGGTTGCGTTTGTGTGTGTGTTGCGTGTGTGTGTTCTGTGCATGCATGCCTGTGTGTGAGTGTGTGTGTCTGCGTGTGTGTGTGTGTGTGTGTGTGTGTGTGCATGCATTCCTGTGTGTGTCTGCGAATACGTGCGTCTGCGCATGTGTTTGTGTCAGCATGCATGTGTTCCTGTGGGTCCTCGTGCCTGCGTGCCTGTGTGTGAGTGCGTGCACGTGTGTGCCTGTGTGTGTGTGTGTGTGTCTTACTTGAGGGACAGGGAGAAGTCGTTCTTGCTGGTCTCGCTGTTCCTCACCAGGTAGCTGGCCTCCTTGCAGAGCCTCAAGAGGGACTCAGCGTCGGTGCGGCTGACGGCCCCGTGGTACCAGCTGAAAAGAGAAATGAAGAAAATGAAAATGAAGAGGGATGGAGCTCATCAACGGGCCGGAGAGCGCCACCTAGCCCGGGTTCATAGAGAGACCCTTCCCATAGCGGCTGGGCTAACCCCCAAGAATACACGATAAGCAGAAAACATTGGGAACCGTTTAGCAAATCCTCCAACCCCCCGTTTTCTGCCTTTTAATCCACGGTGAAAAGGATTACGCATCCAATGATTCCAATGGAGGAGAAACATCACACACACACACAAATGTGAAAAATAGATGTACACACACACAGACGGATGTAAAAGACGCGCACACACATCCCTCCGCGAGGAGAAGACACACACACACACACACACAGGAACACACACTCACCAATATGTACACACACACACACACACACACACACACACACACACACACACACACACACACACACACACACACACACACACAGCCCCTGTACTATGGATTCTTTGAGTCCAGACATGCAGTCTCTAGCTTGAGTCTACGGCGGTCCCTGAACCCTGAGACTCACAACTGGTTCTCCAGGGGCAGGCCGGGGTCGATGCGCTCCCCCTGGGAGGGGCTGCAGTGGTCCAGCGCGGTCATCTTGGTGTTGACCAGACAGCCGCTGGAGTGGCGCTGGGGCGGCCGGGTCTTCGCCTCCCTGGGGGGCGAGCCGCGGGGCTTGTCCACGCCGTCGAACTGGACTGAGGGGGGGGGGGGCAGAGGAAGAAAGTCGTGGTTCAAACTATATTCGATGGAATCATACAGAAAATGAATGGAATCACATGTTATCTGTGGACATCAAAATACACAGAAGAGAGATTGAATGTTCTCACAGATTGCATGAATAGGGCTGACTTGCGATCCAAGCGGATTCATCTGCAAGCCCATCACAATTGGAGTGAAGTAGGGATGTTGTTCAAACACAAACACACATGTACACACGCACACTTTGTGTGAAACGTTTGGCTGAAGGTCATGTACACAAAGAGTGAGGCATGAATCGATGGAACGCCACTGTACACACATGGCTACAAGGCTCTCAGACACACAGCTACATTCACACACACACAAACAAACACACACACACACACACACGCGCACATGCTCACCAATGCAAATCCCTGAATGAGAGAAGGTAGTCGATCATTAAGGGAGTCTTTTTAAAAAAAAAGTAGTCAAGGTCAACCTAGGAAGCGATTCTCTAGTTCCCATGGCGACCACCCAGGACCCTGCCTAGTTTACCAAAGAGAGACCTGTGATTATGAACCTGATTACAAGTGGGGTGTAGAAAAACAAAAACAAAAAAAAGCTGTGCTTTCTCAACCGTATCACAGTGAGAGCATTGCACCAGCTGAGGATGAACGGAGAGAGCGAGTGAACACATTGGTTCTGACACGGGGCGCCGTGGCTCAAACGCACCGGCGGCGGTAAATGTCATCGGAGGGTGGGAATAGTTGGTTCAAGTAGGGTTCATTCCGAATACGTCTCTGTTTGACACAGCGACCTAAAAGCGCCCTTATCTTTGAAACAGCCTATTTAGAGTCACTCACTGTCTTGCCTCTCAAGCCATTTCAGCCTCTGTTTTTCAGTTTTTTAAGATACTATTCCAATAGAATACATTTCCTGGTTTGGAGGAAGGTGTACATTATAGTCAAGCCTTTTAATGGAATGCTCCCAGCTAGCTGGCACAACCCACATCATATATTCTTCAGTCACGTTTTCCCGCCATCACATTTGGCTAATCAGCTGCTAATGCTTAATTACCTGGACTCCAACATGGCAACCATGGCAAGGACAGCCAGGCGCTGTGATCGCAGAACAAATTGAGGAGGAGAATAGGGCCCTACGGCTCCCTGGTCCTCAAACAGCAGCGAACGGATATCACATTACACATCCCTGCATGCTGCTATCAATCCGCTTAGATAGATTAGAAGGACAATGCGGCCCTGACGCTCTTCATTGCATTAGCGGAAGCTCCGGGACAAAGGGATGGCAGCCACACATGACAACCACCCGGTACACAGGGGAAGTATTAAGGCATGGTTGGGTGTGTAACTCCAGCCCTTATTAATCAACATGCATTTTTTGTTACTTTTATTACGACTTATGCGGGGACATGGTTTTTATTATACAAAAATAAAACCTTTTTTCAAATCGAGGGGATATAATGATAAGAATGTTAAGAAAAACCACCGCCTGATATGTACTTTGTGCTTGACTCAAATCCTCTGCAGTTCTATATCCGGCCACTGAGGGCCTCTCTTCCCCTCCTGTCCACTGGGGAGCAGACCGACTGAGCGCCGAGGTCTTGCCCTTTAGTTCAGGTTGCTTTCCCTCAAATAGAAATCGGGAGAAGGCTCACTAACGTCCGTGAGTCAAGAAACATCTTTCTCAGGTTGATTGACAATTGTTATCTGCCTGGAAGTTACACAATTGTTCTGCTGTAGTGTGCGTTCTTCCCAGAACCTCACACAAGACAGCTAGGCAATTAGCTTATTATTGTATTTAATTCACATACGTACAGCTCCCACTTGACACACACACACACACATGCTCAACTACGAACACCGTACGTGCGTGTTGGCACGCGTGTGCGCGGGGTATGAGCGAAAGACAGCGTTTCCATGGAAACTGACCCAAGGGGAAAGGAGTTGATGTGCGTCTGTGGCGTCTTATTCTTGTCAGCCCATAACGGATCACAACATGACAACATGGCCGCCATCTCGCCCCCGTCACCGCATGTCATTCCCCCCCCCCCGTCATCTTTCTCATCCCTATATTCTTTCCCTGCCTGCTGTGTTTGTATGGTGAGTATGCGTATTGTTTGTGTTTGTGTGTGCGTTCGAAGAGAAAGGCGAAATAGGAAAGAATTGCAAACACCAATTTATTTTGTTTCCCCCAAGATAAAAAAAACACTGGCAAAGTGCTCACGGTATATGTGTGTGTGTGTTTGTGCGTGTGTGTGTGTGTCTGTCTGTCTGATTGTGCGTAAATCTGTGTCTGTCCGAGTGTATGTACTTCCGTGTCTGTCCGAGTGTGTGCACATGTCTGTCTGAGTGTGTGTACATCCGTGTCTGTCTGAGTGTGTGTACATCCGTGTCTGTCTGAGTGTGTGTACATCTGTGTCTGTGTGAGTGTGTGTTTACATCTGTGTGTGGGGTGGAGCACCCTGTGTAGACAGAAACAACAAGCGATTACATTTCTATTCAACATCACGTCTGATCCAGAAAGGCACTACTCTTAAAGTCACGGGTCAACAAGCGAGTCATAGTACTCCACATTTCGCAAAAGACATGCCAAAGCATCTCCACATCATGTATCCATCATAATTAATGATCTCTCATTGGTCTCTGGATGCCAATGAGACCCAAAGCTAATTGACCTTATTTGCACTTGTGTGCATGTAGTAATCTATCTCCAAGCGCAGCTTTTCACTTGATTCCTATTCAAATGCCGACTGTCGAAAAATGATCCTCAAATCTGGGATGTGGAAGTGATGAACCAAACTAAGTACGGGCTATCTGGTCATCGCCACTCTTTTAACGGGCAGAGATCCCCCACAGGTGGACTCCATCAGGCCTCTTATCTGATCAGACCTCTCCATCTCTGGTCCTGATCGCTGCCCTGCGGCCGCCTGAAAGCAAAACCCAAGCTAAACAAACGTGATCATTTCAAGCGGCCATGTGTGAAAGGAACCCATGTCTGGCCGCCTTGAAAGCCCTCGCTGGATCTGCGCGAGCATTATGGTCTGGGGCTGAACACGGCTGGAAGCCGACCAAACTCATTCCCTCCCCCCCCCCCCTTCATTCTCCAGAGCACACACTGCAGCACACAGCACAGGGAATTGATGGGAGGATCGGCTCTCGGGAGAAAGACCCTGATAGGTAGTTAAAAAGAGACAAGAGCCGGCGTGCACGCTCACACGCACGCTGGCACACACCCACACACACACACACACACACACACACCAGCAGGCACGCACTCACACACAGAAGAGAGTCAAGTCATTGAGTGTGTTGAGTGTGCATGTGTTGAGTGTGCACGTGTTGTATGCATGTCTTGAGGGTACACATACTGAGCGTGCACGTGCTGAGCGTGCACGTACTTTGCGTGCATGTGCTGAGGGTGCACGTGTTGCGTGTGCACGTGCTGAGTGTGCACATGTTGCGTGTGTACGTGTTGAGTGTGCACGTGCAGAGTGTGTACGTGTTGAGTGTGCACGTGTTGAGTGTATGTGTTGAGTGTGCACGTGTTGAGTGTGCATGTGTTGAGTGTGCACGTGTACAGTGTGTACGTGTTGAGTGTGCCCATGCTGAGTGTATGTGTTGAGTGTGCACGTGTTGAGTGTGCATGTGCACATCTGCGCGGGCCATCTTGATTGTTGCCTGTAGAGCCGGCTAAACGGAATCTGTGCATCAGATTGGACTGTCAGTCAGATGGTGACTGATGGACACGGCGGATAAGACGCCCTCTGCAAGCGTGTCTCTCGTCCGGCTGCTTTGTACGCAAACAAGGAGGGGGCAGGGGGGGGCCGTGCTGATTGGCCAGCAGCGAGATAAGCGCAGGCCACTGAGGTCAAAGTGACATCACCATAATCAGGCAGCGGTGGAATGCGGCACCAGACTAAACAACAGCACAACCTAGATTACAAAGACAACACAACATCGATCAAGCCACTTTTGCACCGCGTTGAATATTTATATATTTTTTGGTATCTACTACATATGGTCCACAACAGGTTCCTCAAAAGCTTATTTGGTTAATTGACGAACAATCTTAAAATCCTGATAATTGACATGCATTTAGCCAGTGGAATACTTAAATTAAAAAAATTCTAGGTTTCAGTTTAGCCAGCTGTTGCTCGTTATTAAGCTTGCAACTGTCTTCGTTATTGCAACTCTTAATAAAGAGTGCACTTAAACTTTTCTTCTCTACTCATTGACTTCTGTATGACAATTTTTCTCAACTGATGTTTATCATTTCCATGCTAATGTCCCTTAATTTACTGGTCTGAACCGAGAAAGGTCGAGGACTCTGGGGCAATGGAGTCGTAAACGGTAGATATGTGTGATAAACACAGCCATTTTCCAGCTTTGGGTTGTTGTGAAGTGATTAAGAGATCCACAGCTCATTAAAGTGAACAGCAAAGTCTGAAAATATAACCCAACGAGAAATAATACACCATCTAGGGAAGTGACCTTACTGCTAATTACAAATAATTATAGTTAGGGGTATAATTATATATATCCACAAAGCCTTGATTACAAAACAGCACCCACTGCAATCTTCTTAGCAAACTTGTAACTTTTCCCAAACACAAAGGAAAAGCTTGACGGCAAAAAACAGTTCCTGTAATTAAATGGAATAAGGGAAACTTTTTAATCAATTAGTTTCCAACGTAATTAATACAAAAGAGAAGGGGACGCAAAATGGAAAGGGAATCAAATCTTAAGACAAAAGGCAAACCGAGAAGCTCATTATTCCAGGAAACGACAAAAGAGTTCCCATTTATATGTAAATGGGCCACCTTCCTTGTCACACGATTTTTGGGTTTTTGATAAGGATCCCGAGTGAATGAAGCAGTCCTTCCGTGTACTGAAAGGGGCTCTGGGTTCTTGCGAACACAATATCATTGCCAACACACAACTTAGTGAGAGGCGGCAGGTGGTCGCAAAAAGAAAGAGAAAGAGTGTGTGTGTGTGTGTGTGTGCGTGCGTGTGCGTGGCGAATGAGGGATCTCTCAATGGTGTAGGCCAAGGTTGTAACTGTACTCACAGGGGTCACAGGGTCACGAGGCCCAAGTTCCCCCCCCCCCCCCCACGACCCTCTACACATGGCAAAATGTCTTCCACTCTGATCTCTGACCTCCTCCATGTCTGGGGGTCCCACTCCCTCAGACAGAGACGGGGTCCCCTTTCACTTCGGACGCCGACCCTAAGCCCACTCGCGTCAGCCGAGAAAACACAACCTTTCCCAAGGAATTACGGGGAATAAATCATCCGTGGCCGCTGTCCTCGCGTCCACCACACACATCAGTGTCCTCTTACACGGCCCGGCTCCGAGCCCTTCACACTCCCGGGAAGGAAATCCCAATCCGGCCATTAGTTCTGCTGCAAACGGCCCCCTTCTCCCTGAGTGATCTCAGACCCTGCCTGGAAGGCTCCAGAGGCAGCCACGAGATGCCGGGCTTCCGCTAATGGCTTTCGGTTTGAAAAAAAAAAAAAGGCTAGGTTATTTGAGGCTTACGCTCGACGGAACGCCGTGACCCCTGAAACCGTTCACGATTCGTCTGAATATTTGTGCTCAGAAGGGCTGCCTCTGAGCACCGTGCCCAAGACGCGTTTTCAAGGTTCTGATTGTTGGCGAGAGGAAATAGGGGTCACTGGGAGTGGCTGCACCCGTTCAGAAGGAAACGCAGTCAAATAAAAACTAATGAGCCTTCAGCGACAAAACCTGGGCCGTGGTGAATTAATCTCCGCCAAGGGAAATTCTGACAGAACCATTGTTTCGTTTAGCGGGGCCTGGTGTCAGATCTTGCAGAGCTTTGATCCACAACAAAGGGTGAACAGTTGGTCGTTTGCTTACCTTGCCACGAAAGGCAAAGCGTACGCAATTATTTTAACACCCAATGAAAGTCATGTCAATATTTGCATTTTCATGGCAGAAACTAGCAAAACCCCATGGATTCAATTATAATATCGTTGCAATTCTACTATACTATACAATAACACTTTGACCTCTAAGTGGAAACTTCTACTGCACACACACACACGATGGCGAAATAAATAGCAGATTAATGGGACAGGAAAAACAATCGCACCTACAAAAAGTAGATCAAATCAACTTTTATGAACTCACTCCTCGATCCTCACACATAACGATGGGGTGGATACTTAGATGTGAAGATAGCGTTATGGATAGTCGGATGAATGAAGATATAAATGCTGGGGTACATCAAAGGTTTCTAACCCATTTTAGCCACTGACCCTTTTAGGGTCCCAACAACATGCTAGCATGTTAATAATATTAAAAATAATAATTTGACTTTACATGCACACATATCTGCACCAATCAACCAGCGCTGCCATTATCCCCTAGGATTCAAAACAGATAAAAACAATCAATGCAAATCTCGGACCGCTCTGATTTCCGAATCGGGCCCCCAACCCAGGGGTGAATGTGGGCCCCCCGGGGTGGAGAACCACACAGAGCGGCACTGGTTCTGCGGGGGCGGGGGGGGGTGAGAGAGTGGGAGAGGGGGGTCGAGGCGCCAACTGGACGGACGGTTACACGGCGACACCAATCACCCACCATTGTGGTGCTGGTCACAGGCGGTCTGTCCTGGGGGGGGCTGAGAGGGAGACGGGGGCTCCTCCTCCTCCAGCAGGGGGGAGGTGCTGTTGAGCTGACCCACGGGGGGGGGCCACGGCAGGTCCTTGATCACTTTAATCTCTACTGCAAGCGTGGCCCGGATCACCAGCGAGGGGGTGGAGGGGGAGGGAGGGGAGACGGAAGGAAGGGAGACAGTGGTCAGGAGGAGGAAGGAGCAAAGTACACGAGAGGAGACGGGGGGGGGGGGGGAGATGGTGAGGGAGACACCGGGACACAACCACCAGGGGAGAGGGGAGGGGTAAGGGAAGGGAGGCACGGTGGGTGAGTGAGCGAGAGAGAGAGAAAGGAAGGAAAAAAGGCACACATGAAGAAAATAGATGCAGGCAGTTGCAGGACTAGAAGAGCATCAATTCAGTGTGGAACCGAGAGCTGGCTCCACGGCACAGATGTCAGCCCTGGCAGCAGAGCAGCAGAACAGGAGAGGAGAAGAAGGAGTGAAAGGAAGATTAGGTTAGTGCAGTGCGCCAGGTTGAACAAGCCGTCAGCGCCCCCTCACAAGTGAGAGCGCCTCACACGTGGGCCCTCCCAGCTCATTAGACCAAGGTCAAGGAAAGGGATGCCCTTGATTACGTTTTAGAAAACCCCAACTCTGGTTTCTTCACGAGACCGTGAACCCGGCTCCAGCACCTCTCCACCGGCAGGAGAGAGATCTGATCCAAAAGTGGCGGCGATTAAACATGATGAATCCTCGAGATTAGAGAACACAGGGATTTAAAATGGGCGGTATTCATCATCAGACATGGCGAGTCAGAGACACAGCAGTGCTCAATGATTCTTCTCAATAACACAATAAAAGCTTTTTCTTCGCTCCCACAATAAAGTATTATATGTATTCTGCATTCTGCATTTGGAATCAGCCTCGGAGTGATCCATCGCGTTGGCGGACCCTCTCCAGACGTAGCCCCCCCCCCCTGAATAATACATGGCGGCCGTCCAAACGGTGGTATTACCAGTGTAAATCGAGGGCTGGCGTAAGAGCATATCTTTCACTTAAGAGTGGACCACTCGTTAAACAGTGTGGGGGTTTTAATAAATGTGGCGGGCTTAACGGGTCGAGACTTCTTCAGTGTCCACCAGAGAGCTGGAGCAGGGGAGTCTGGGTAATAAAGAAGCACAGAGTACCACTACGGGGATAGGGGGGTGGGGGGGTCTATAGCGGTGGATGTCCTGCTGCCCGTCAGCCCTAATGGTTTAACGAAACTGTAAAAGGACAACCGAGCCGTTTGGTAATTTCATTTAAAAGGGAACACAAAAAAATAGCAAAGACCAGAGACCCAACAAACCTAAGTTAATTCTGGGATTTTATTGGCGAAACCCCAGGGCGCCTGATTCACCGGTCGACATTAAAGCACTGTACTTTATTTAACGTCGTAAAACGTTAGGGTTTCGTTAAGGGAGAGGAGGACCAGGCCAGGTCTAGTTCGTGGAATCGCGAGCCACCATTGCTTCATTGTTTTTGTTATACGCAATGACTGCAATTCCCAGAAAACCTGCTCCGACAATGTCTGCAGGTGGCACTAATAATTATACCAGCAATCGAATGTCATACATCTGCATACCATGTAAGTATGCAGATGCATACCTACATGATAGGTCCTATCTGTATTCGAAATGGGCAAACCCCAGTAAGGCTTTCAGCTGACTTTTCAGTTAGCTAGCGACTAGGGCAGGCAGCTAACATCTGATTCCGCTGCCATGATATCAAAGGCATTATACTCACATCATTAGCTCGACTCTCTGCTGCCGTTTACTTAGAGAAGAGACTGTTCCTTCCTGCAGCCCTTTTAAAGGCACTACAGCCCGCGGGAACACAGACTTGATAATGACATGTTCCATCAGCAAGTATTTATATCAGCCGGTGAACCGGAGATGAGGACATTCAATAGCCGGTGATAGCCGCATGATGTCACCGTGTTAAGCGAGAGGCATCTGAAAGGAGGGCCAAGTGGTTTCGTAATCCTACTGGTGATAATGGCCATGCCTGGAATCTCGCCCATGTCTCCCTCGCCCATCGCTTTAATGCCAGCAGGTACTTTGATTTAGACAAGTACCAATCAATGGTTTGACCCTGTGTGTTAACTCTGTAAAGTGCCTTGCAGTATTTAGAAAAGCGCTATACAACTTGAAAGTATAGTCATTATTAACATTAACAATACTTGGGTACAAACCAACTCCTGTGGGAGAGGACTTAGGAATTAGGCAGTATGGACAATGGTCTGCCTGAAATATGACAACTTTTTCATCTGAGGGGTGAAGTCGGGGCCTCTCCTCCTCTTTCCATTAAAAGCCTAGTCCTCATTTCGCGTCGCAGATTACCGTGTAATTGTGCGGGGAGTTGAGGAGAGCATGCACTTTACTCCCAGAGTGGATGATGAGTTTCAGGCCATTCTTGCGCAGATTTGCTTGGTTGCACATCTGAATAATAGCATTTTGGCATTTCTGGAATTATGGTAAAGTGATTCAATAGGCATGGATGGAGGGTGTGTGTGTGGGGGGGGGGTGGGAGAGAGAGAGTTACGTCTGACGCCCGCGAGCGAGTGATTTCTCCAGTCATCTTCTAATATATTCAAAGATGCCGTCTGCCCTAGAGGATATTCTTTCTAATAGGTGGCGGCTTTAGATGCCATGAGGGCATCTAAAGCTGCATGGCTGAGCCCCTGGCTCCAGGGCTGTCACGTCACTCTGGGAGGGAGTAAGGAGTCAGGGGATCCCAGGGAGAGGGACCCGCAGGGGGGTGATGTGTTGAGCCGGCCTCCCACCGGTCTCTCCAGCCCTCAGTTCATACCGAAATGATAACCGCAATCCACACACGGCACATGTGGAAAGTGCAGATTATGTGCCGTTTAATGGCTCGATAAGGCATTTAAAGGCCTGTTATTTAGTGTCAGGTGGTTAGCTTTGACTACTGTGGGATTTGCTGGGTTTCCAGCTGAGCTTCTGCTTTAAAACAAAAAACGGTTAAATCGTATAATGTAATCAGTGGCACATAATAGGTAGGAGCGTCTTCATAATGGGGGAAACATCTGTAAATATTTATACACAATTGCACTACATGCACTGTGTAGAGGCATCGAGTCACCTATCTGTTGAGCTGGAAACGTAACATTGGTATAATGATCAGTTATTATTAAAAATAGGTTTAAATGTTAAATTGACAATACGGTATCCCTTAATGGACCTGGGCATTTGCCTCATTCAAGAAAATTAATAATTGTCTCTAGAACCAATACTGTACTGTACGGCATGGATCCCCTTTACGATCCTTGTGTGTGTGTGTGTGTGTGTGTGTGTGTGTGTGTGTGTGTGTGTGTGTGTGTGTGTGTGTGTGTGGGCGAGTGTACTGTATGTGCGTGTGTGCATCTGTGTGTCTGTGTGCACAAATGTGTGTCTGTGTGTGGGTGAGTGTGTGTCCGCGAGTGTGTGCGTGGCCAATGTGTATGAGTGAAGATAAGAGCCCTCTAGCCGCTGCCAGGAGATATTTGGGGGGCTCATGACAGGGGGGCTTTCATGAAGGTTATCAGGGCCGACCGCAGGAGGGAGGGGCCAGCGGGTCGGGCAGGAAGCGGCCGTGTTGACGGACAGCACGGGCCAAAGCCGCGTGGAACCCCCCCCCCCCCCCCAATCATCCACCCACCCCCCCAACAGACACTGAGGAATGGCACAGAGGTCCACTGTAGTCTGTCCCCACAGAGGGACCCAACGCTCGCCCTTGGTGCACTTAAACACTGAATCAATTATTGACCGTGGGACATGAGAATTAAGCATCAGGTTCCTCGGGTCGTTAAACGTCTGAAGTTACAGCACAGCCCCGCGCTGTTGGACAACTGGTTCGGACGACGGCTCCCTGCGACTCCCGGTGTTAAGTGTGAAGGTATCACTCGTGGGGGCCGGTGACATGGGGCGGGTGGTACGGGGGCGAGGGAGATTGAGTGACATTGGCTTTCTATGCCTCGCTCGCCGAGAGCTGCTTCGGGTTTCCAGCGGCTGGTGACCACGTCTGGGTATGTGCGAACGCGATACTGTCACGCTCTTAAGTAGCGGCCCTATGTTTACACTGATGAGCGCATGCATGCCAGCACGCACACCCATGCCGGCACGCACACACTGACACACACAAAAACAACCCCCCCCTCGGCATCATCCATCACAGGGTCCCGGCTCAGGAAAGAGCCCGGTGAGACGCTGGTGGCTGGTGGATGAGTGATTAACCACAACCACCACTACACTGCCCCCCGACACAGGCTAACAAGGCAGGGGATTTACATGCCATTGCCTACCTGTCAGGAGCGATGCCCATGCACAGTGGACAATCACACCGAGAGGAGTGCTCCAGAAAGGGCGAGCAGGCAGGAAGGAAGGAAGGAAGGAAGGAAGGAAGGTAGGAAGGAAGGGTATCTAGGATATGAGCAGCTGAGGACAGGCAATACCCTGTTACGCTTCTCCTCTGTTATTAATGAAGACAAATTGGCATTTCTAAGGATGTCAGTGGAGTGCTGGACCATAGAGCAGGAAGGAGGAGGGAGCAGGAGGCAGGAAGCCTGTTGTTTAAACCCTCCGCTTTCTCACGCCCACACTCACAGCTGAGGGGGGCCCGGGAATCTTTCTTCATTATCAGCTTATACTTTGTTTGCAGACACTTTCATTCCCCCACCTAAGTGTATAAAACGAACACAGCGGAATTGGGATATACTGAGGACCCCGGCGAGGAAATATGAAGAGGAGAATAGCATCATTATTCATCTATGCAAATAAGAGTCTTAAAATGCAAATTGTTGAAAAGTTCCCCCGCAGCCTGTAACTACACACACAGACACACCGACATGACGCTATCGTCATCCATGCCACTGCTCCCGTTAGGGAGAGGTGCCTGCTGGGAAAGGCGGCGGTTAATGAACATTTATTCTATTCTTTTAAAGAATTAACGGTAGTTAAAATTTGAATTGACCGGGATATGCGAGAGGGGGCAAAAAAGGTCCATGCAGCTGCAGAGCACTTTAGCACTGCAATACTTCATTACATGATATTGGATACATCAGCCCATAAATAACAATGTGATTGAACTGCATTAGGTATCTGGTGTTTTGTTGCCTTGAATAGGCCTGAAGTGTGATTGCATGATTTCATAATGGGCTTAGGTTTCCGGGCGTCCTATACTGTACATTCTTCATCTCCGGTCCTCCGGGGAGCTGGGGGAACACGAAGCAGTCCCTTGCAGCCGGAGGTAAATCTAATTCAGCTCAGAGCGTTCTGGAGAGCAACGACGTTAGCGTCTCCGGTCCGGGGCCGGGAGAGGAGACGCAGGAATCGAATTACCTCGAAACAACCAAAAAGCTAATAAGAACAGGAGGATATAGGTTTGGACGGATGACGAAGGCCACGGTGAAGTGGAGTGAGTTAAATCGATCCAAAGACGCTCGGATAAAAAAAGGAAACTGAATATAAATTCGGAACGATGGAAATTGCGAGTTGGAATAAACTCAATTCGGCCGGTGCACAATAAGTAAATTGTAATATTGTTTTTTGTTTCCAAAATACAATGTCAGTAGCTCCTACAGTCTAGCCCCCGCAGACTTCTAGTGCTGTGGACACAAAGCTCAGAATTGAAAAGCAGTGGAATTTTCTTCAATCACGCCGATAAGCCGTCTAGATCCAGGTGGTTCGGCGCCTGGTTCAAACCTCAAAGTATTTTATAGAAAGCAAAAATAGGACAAGCCTCCACTGAGAGAATCTCTATTTTTAAGCAGGCCATCAGAGGAGTGGAGCTATTTTATGAAACAATTATTGCCAGCACAGAACATGAGGTAGACTAAAGATCAATAGTAATGAAGGCGAAATATTTTCTCTAAGGGAGCTTTTATCTTGAAAAAAACTCCCTCTTCTCAGAGAGGATAAACAGCAGGAGAAGCTGAAAGGGGGAGTTAAAGGAGGCTTGTGTTGTTGGTGAATAGCACCCTAAATAAGCTCCACTGATTGCAGCTCGGCACAAATAGAATTAGGGAGGAAGGTGTGGTCAATAGTAAAGGAACATCATTTTTCTACTGGTAAGAGACGCACGCACACACACACACACACACACACACACACACACACACACACACACACACAAGCACAAATAAATATGATTACACCAATGCTCTGGTTAAAAAAAGCAAGCAAAAAGAGAGTTAAAAACATAGACATTGACATAAGACCATGTACATATACACGCATTCAAGAGCTTGACTAATGTTAATAGTGGTCCAAACCCACTCACCCAGTCCAGTAAGACCTAACGAGGCCCAAAACAAATTAGCTCGTTAAAGAATCCAAAATGGTGACCCCCCCTCTTGAAACTCAATTTTAAACGAAAGTGCTTCAACTTGGGGAGTAAATCGATGCTAAATGAGTTCTCAGGATCCAGCCCGGTGCAGGGGATTTACGTCAAGCTCCGACATGCATGCATACACACACAAACACATGCATAAATAACACACACACACACACACACACACACACACGGGCCGACAGTCCAGAGACTGCCCACCCCCCCAGCCCTGCCTCCACCGGTACCTGTGAGAGATTTAGCGGTGCAGTCCATTCTTCTGTGGGGGACAGTTCCAGCAGTGCCATTTACAGAGTCCTCGTAGCTAAGGCAGTCATAACAAAGCAGAGCTGTTCAAAGAACGGAGAAAAGAACAATAGTTTTGGTTGTTTTGTCGGTTCAGGGTTCTTTTAGCTACTTTTCAAAAGGTTTAGAATTTCAGTTATTTCTTTTCATATATCACCAAAAAGCTGTTATTTTTCTTTTTTTAAAAAGCCATGTAGATTTTTGCACATATATTTTGGATCATTTTCACAGTTCTGAAACAGCCCTGCTCAATGTTATGGCTGTTTAAGTCATGCAGACACAGTAGAAATTATAACGCCAGCAGCACCACATCCCTGAAGCATGCACGGACATGGACACACAAACAGACAGACACAGACACACAAACAGAAACACACACACACAGACCCAGATACAGACACACAGACACAAAATGCATGAATATCTGGCCGGCTACCATCAGTCAAAAGAAGTATCACATCATAAAATACTAAAAACAGCCAAAGCACCTTCAAATGACCCCGATATCTAGCCTAGTGTGTTTCCCCACCGCAGGGAAACACCGCAGCCGATAAGAAAAGAGAAAATGCATGGCAACAGAGGAAGCCCCACAGCCTGATAGAACAATATGCATGAAGCGTAGCACGGGGAAAAAAAGGGGTATTACTGTTAGTTAAGACCAGAAAGAACAAGAAGAGCAAGGTGTTAGGTGACGACCATTCAGACTGGAGGCCGGTGGTAGAAACATGACAGCCATGGCAACCGCAGTTAACCCCCGTCCCAGCCCCACAGACTGGTTGAATTACCCGTGCTAATCGCTGTGCTTCTAACATGAGGGGCTGAGCAGAATGAGAAACTCAAAACCGGAACAATTGAGAAGGAGAAGTATACGTTTTCACAGATATTCGTATTTTAAAAGGATTTGAAAAAAACCAAGTCTTCTCCGTAAAGGAAATTGGCGTGTATCCCTTGAGACAAGCAAACTATTCAGTCCGTTTTTGTATTCATAATTTTGGAAATTAAAAATATGATTCATAAAGTATACCCATGACTTTGAGCTATTTGACATTTATAAATCCATCCCATGTGGTTAAAGTTGAGGAGTTTTGCCGTTATTGACTCAATTGCCACTTAAACCATTTAACAAAAAAAAAAGAAAGTGTATTGCTAAATTTAGGAGACACTTTTATATTATAAAGAGACATTTAGCACGCAAAATATCAAAAACACTAAAGGTTAGGGTTTGGGTATTATCTTAAGGGCTTCAAACCCAGCTCCTTTCAACTGACTCACCAGCCTAACCCCAAGCCCCCCCCTGCTGCCGGCCGGTTCCCCTGGCGACGCCGCCCGCCCCCTGTGCCGTTTACCTGCGAAGGCCTTTGAGATGCGCTCCTTCTTCCACTCCCAGGGCTGGTCGTACTCCTCGGGGGGCCGCTCGTCGTCCTGGGGCAGGCGGCTCTCCCGGCCGCAGCGGGATCGCTCGGGGTCTGAGTCGTCGCCGCCGTTCTCCGCCGGCTCGTAGGGCGTGTCGTACAGGGGGAGCTGCTTCCCGGAGCCGTCCTTAGGGCCGCGACCGCCCGAGCGGATCTCTGGAGACGGAGGAGGGGGGAGAAGAGGCTTCGTGAGCGACTGAGGTATCAAGCATGTACTTTTAAGCCTATGATGCTACTTATGAAGGAGGAGGAAGCTTGGGAGACTGACTGAGGAAACCAACCTATCCTGTATCCTCTACCACAGGCCTCCCTATGATGATATTTATGAAGGAGGAGGAAGAAGAAGCTTCGTGAGTGACTGAGGAAACAAACATTTACATTTAGCAGACGCTTTCGGTACAGTAAAGATGTTCATAGAACCACGTGCAAAGCACTTACAATCGCTAGGTTAACCCATTCCCTCTATGCAACAAATATAGCTAGGATAAGATGCTACATAACTAAGTACTATAACTATCAATTGCCAGGACCAACCCTATGATGCTACTTATGAAGGAGGAGGAAAAGGCTTTGTCAGTGACCCAGGAAACAAACCTGTAATATTAACCCTATGATGTTACTCATCATAGGGTTAATAGTACAGAGCATCATTCAAGTCTTGAAGGATGCTCTTATCCATCCAATACTTAACAATAGGAATTATGTGTTAAGATACAGTCATAAACAGGTATGGGGCTGGTACATCAGGATGCATCATGGGATATTTGTGTTGGAGATTCTCTAGACTCAACATAAATAAACCGTAATACAAGATAATCGAAACTTTGTTTTGCCATGTCTTGAATGAGAAAAATGACTAAGCAGTGACTAAAACACCATGACAGCCAACCACACCCCTAAGTAGCGAGGGCAACTTGCTCCAGGATGCAAAATAGTTTGTTAAACCCAGATCCTCTTGGCTAGGGGACCCGACACTATTGCACAGAAAACACGCGTTCAGAAACTATTCAGAGACACACACGGGGAAGACGGCATGGAGGTATTTGCATGCATACGAGAAAGCCTCCATAGTGTCTTTTCCTAAACCCTTCCTCATCACAGGCGCTGGAGAGGCTGCCGGCCCGAGGCTACAGGCTGTCGATGTCTGTCAGGGCTCGTGTTAGGAAGGAAGCACCCCACTGGTCCTCTCACCCTTCACTCCGCGTTAAACCCACTAACGGTAAACACACATCATCTTTTATTCAGAACTCTCGATATCTCTCCCGGGCAGAGCGCGAATGCATAATAAAACCTGAGCGCGCCCCCCCTCGCCACGCCATCGGTTGCACAGAGTCAGGTCGGTTTCAAGCGGGCTTCAATAGTCAGACCTATTGAATTGCAATCTTTGAAGAAGAGCCTTTTTATGTGCAGAAAGGCACCAGCGGGGGTTAATGCGTCAATCCAGGGCTCACGTTACAGAACACAGTATACGTTTAGTGAATATTTTTCCAAAGCCACTTCGCTCAAACCTCGATCGAGTGTCAGCCCTAAACGTGCACGGCGCTGCTCTGCTTGTCAAGCTGTGACAACAGACGTGACCTCCCGCCAGGCCCTGTGCCCTTGAGGAGCCCGCCTCCCCCCAAACTCCTCCTCGTCCTTCTATACCTCTCTCTGGCTCTCTCTCTCTGGCTCTCTCTCTCTCTGGCTCTCTCTCTCTCTCTCTCTCTTGCTCTCTCTCTCTGGCTCTCTCTCTCTGGCTCTCTCTCTCTCCCTCTTGCTCTCTCTCTCTCTCTGGCTCTCTCTCTCTGGCTCTCTCTCTCTCTCTCTCTCTCTCTCTGGCTCTCTCTCTCTCTCTCTCTCTCGCTCTCTCTCGCTCTCTCTCTGTCTCTCTCTCTCTCTCAGCAGCCAAACTCCATCCTCTTCCTTCCACCACCCCCCCCCCCCGGTTCTAAGCAGCCAAACTCTCCTCCTCTTGGGCCGCATGAAGCTGTTAGCAGCCGGCAATACTGTAGAGTAATGCGATGTGAATGAAATGAAATATTACGCCACACCACTGCATAATTGCCTCTTAGCCCAAGGGAGCCCTTGCAGAAAAATGAGCAATGCGCAGAGTCTAATGGAAGTAGCTGGTGGAGGGAGAGAGAGGAAGAGAGAGAGAGAGGAAGAGAAAGAGAGGAAGAGAGAGAGAGAGGAAGAGAAAGAGAGGAAGAGAGGAAGAGGGAGAGGGAGAGAGAGTGAGTGAACTGCCAGATTCCGATTCTAAACTCCTTGATCTGACTGTTGAGATACTTCATGATGAGATGGAGACTCACCTCTCGGAGTAAGAGGGCAGAGTGTGGCAGCGGTGGGCAAGGGGCCAGGCCGAGAGGGGGCAGAGAGGAGCACATTATGGCAATCTGGCTTGAGGGGCCATTTAATTGGTGGTGGTCTGCTCCGGATAATTTGTGTGATGGATGAAGAACCCCTGCCGACATCCATGAATGAAGAGAGGTGTGTGTGTGTGTGTGTGTGTGTGTGTGTGTGTGTGTGTGTGTGTGCGCGTTTGTATAAGTGTGTGTTTTTGTGTGTGTATGTGTGTGTGTGTGTGTGTGTGTGTGTGTGTGTGTGTGTGTGTGTGTGTGTGTGTGTGTGTGTGTGTGTGTGTGTGTGTGTGTGTGTGTGCGTGTGTGTATATAAGTGTCTCTCTGTCTGGTCTGTGTGTTTGTCTGTGTGTGTCTGTGTCTGTGTGTATCTGTGTGTGTGTGTGTGTGTGTCTGTGTGTGTATGTCTGTGTTCAGTGTGTGTGTGTCAGCAGCACGCCAACATGTGCATCAATCCCATTCCTCCAGCCCGCTCCCCCCTCCCTCCTGTTTACTTTGGTATTGATCTCAATCCTTCATGCTTTACTCCTGGTGCGCCTGTCAGTCTTTCGGGGCGTGCCTGTAGGAGCAGGGCGGAGACGCATCTGCCCGGCACCATTACCCTGATTGGCTTGACGTTACCATCACGACCTGTTGCACAGCTGCAGTCTATCCTCCCCCCCACCACCCCCCTCTGACCCCTGTATTAGGGGTCAGAGGTCAGACACCACACCCTCGGTTACGGTGTGGGGCCCCAGATCCCCTCCAGCACTTGGATGGGAAAAGTTTCTTTCCAGATGCTCCACTTCCTCCACTCACATCATGTTGTGCTTTAAGGCCTGCAGTCGAAGATTGTGGTCTGTTAAGAACCCCCCCCATGGAGGTATCGCAGGCTTAGCTATAAGACTGCTTCTGCTTGGTCATAAAGTAGGAGAAAGAGTTCCACGTACAGCCATCTCCCAACAAGTATCAGCTCTGCACTTCCAGCTTAAATAAATTAAATTAAGAGAGCTGCATTTAAAAAGGGACACCACAGTAGTGCTGAGGAAGACATTAATGGCTACTAAAATAAAGACATGGCTACCACTGTCAGGATACAGGGAGGAGGACATCAATGCAGAGCTATGAAGTCAGCCTGAATACTGTGATTGGATGTATCGCATTCTTTCAGACAGCCAGTCGCTCTGACTCCCCCTGCTTAGAGTCTCCGCTCCGAAACGAGCGACAGTTCTTGTCTTCGTTAGTATCTCCGAGGTTTGTGAACCGAGACGACTATTGAACAGGAGAGAGGAGAAAATATATTTCTGAAAATGAATCAGACAGGCATCCTCCCCCTGCTTACAGCAGAAGTCCTCTGGGCAGCATTAAGATGCCAGAGCACCGGGAACCAGATTCCCCCGGTTTTAATCAGAGCCATTAAGAACAAGCGGCCAGGCAGACAGCGACGGCCGAAGCTCCCTGCCTGCTCATCCACAACATGGTCGACCTTCGACTCAAACCTCGGCTTTTCCCTTCAATCTTCCATCGTTGGGTTCAAGTATTATGTATGTAATCTATAAGGGAATGCATGCTGCCAATATAAAGTAAAGAAAAATACAACAAATAAAAGGGTATTGGGTCGACTGCCACCCATCCACCATTCTAGAGAGTTCTTCAAATAGCATGAAGGAGGAGAGTTAAATCTCTGAGGACTTGGATGAAGGGATTCCATGGCTGCCCGTGAAGCATTCAATGCACCTTTGCACTTTCAGAGAGCTGAAACCAATACGGCTTTACAGAAGCCAATTCCATCCCTCACACATCGCATCGTGGCCTCGTATTTATGAATGTGAAAAAGGGAGGTGAAGGGAGTGTAGTAACTGTATGTCTGCTTCGTGTTTTCAGCCAAAGTCACTTTGGATTCCCCCCACTCCTATCCCTATGTTAAAATTATATTCTGATATATTTCGTTTTTAGGTTATAGAACATAATATAATCCAATTATAGCCCCAGCTCGGAAAGGGCAAGGGAAGAACGGAACTATAAGAACCGGAGACACCTCCAGGGGAAACATAACAGAGGTTTGTCGTTCGCTAAGAGCCATGTTATCTAGGGAGCCATGGCTACTGAAATAACATTAAATAACCTTTAGCAAGGACCAGTGAAACATTAAGGGAACACCACTAAAATGAATGAACACAACAGGTTTGAAAAGCCCTACAAAATATTGACTAACTAACAGTGACACAACAATAAATCATGACGCTGAATTATTCAGAGCAGATGAGTAAATGAGAAAACGTTGCGAGAAAGTAATCAATATAATAAAATTGTATGAAAAATGAGAATACATAATGAATTTAAAAATCAATTGTGGGATAAAATGAGATTACATGATTAGATTAAAAAGAGGTTAGGAGAGAGCCGTAAACCACAATGAAAAGCCATTAGGACCACAATAAAGCTTTGGTCTGGGTGCTGCTCCAGCAAGCACCCAGACCCTCTGTATAGCCCTAATACAACAACATATATTTATGTTGAATACCTTATTAACTCCCGTGGGGAAGCCCACACAGTGGCTCCGTTTCGTTTCTCCGGTCGGAGCTTTCGGGGGAAACCCCTCAGAACAAAAGTGTGCCTCTGCCACGGGACAACCACACACACTACCTGGATCACACCTTTCTTAACATCCAAATCTGCCAGCTCTGAGCAGGCCGTGACTCGTCGCTGCACCCTGGGAGCGGGGCTATCAGGGGCCACCGGCGGAGCTGGGTTCAGCGGGTCTGCCCCGCTTCAGTCCCAGGCGTCTGCTCCCTGACCTGTGGCAGCACGCTGCAGAGAGCTGCTTAGCTTACGGTGACGAGCCCCAGCGCTAAGCCACCAGGGAGGCACTCACCGCACGCAGCTCCCAGTAGACCCAGATAAGGACGGCCACAATGAGACAAGACACGAACGCCCCTGTCTGCCTCATGCTCAAACCCCCCCCGCCCACACACACACACAAACCCTTTCAATGTCATTTTCATGTGTCTGGTGTTTTAGTTTTTTTCGGAACAAAAGCGGCCAAAACAAAAGAATAAATAAGTGCCCTTGCCGGGGTTTGATCACGTGCGCCCATGTGTCTCTCAGGCTGTCAGGGTTTCAATGCTCCTTCTTCGATTTTCCTTTTTGGAAAAGCGCTGTCAATCAATGAACGTAGAATTCATTTGCTGAGCCAAAAATCTCTCTTGCCGTGTTTGTCTGTGTTAATGTCAATATGCATATTTTCTCTTGCGGTGCGGTGCTGTGTGTGTGCGTGTGAGCGTGTGTTTCGACCCCTGCAGATTAAACTAAAGAAGCATCTCAGACAGGACGTTTCACTTTCTTTCAGTTCATATCTGTTACGATGTGGCTGGAGGGGGGCTTTGTAAGCCTGTAATTGGCGATCACAAATTGCAGCAGAATTTAACTGTAAAGAAGATTCATACATCTCTTTTGAAAGCTTCATAGCTTCATTCACTACAAGAAGAAGGCGGAACTCCACCCCATGTAGTCCTGATTTCCGGCCAGAAGTTCTCCTATAGCATAGTAAGCCTGCTGGATCCCAGATGAACCTACTCTTAACCCAAGACCTGCCAAACATCTGCTAGCGTGCCACAGGGACACATCAACGACCAAAGACGACCAGAGATTCAGGTCCACGCTGGATTATGTCCAAACCACCAGAGGACGGAGTATTTTCAGCATGGCCCCGGCGTTTGTTGTGGCAGACATCTTGTCCACATGATCCGCCGTAAGCTGAAAACCTCCGCTACTTCTTGACAGAGAAATTACACAGAATGTAGAAAGGGTCGTATAGATAGCTGTGGAGAGCTGCACTGGGGTTGAAAGAGAGAATGTAGAGAATGTTCTCCTTGAACGGCCGTTTATAACAACCGGCTTGTGCACTTGCACATGTACACGGTTTCATGCATGTTCCTGGATGAGCATCATGTGCTTGTTTCTATTTAGTCGTATCCAGAGTCGTCGTCAAATAAGTGATGCAGAAGATGAACGCCTTCGCTGAACCGAATGAGAGAAAGACAAAGTTGTACCAGAATCCCAAGGAGCCATCACTTGAGGATTCATTGTTGTTGGTAAAGAAATACCGTCTGACTGTTGGGTTTCCTAGACATAAAAGACCACTTCCCCCCAGTGAAATGACCTTTATATTACATGAAAGAAGCTCATCCGGTCGTCTTTTTTTCTCCCCTCCTCAGCCTCTCTGTCTTTCTTTAAAGCCATAAATACAATCTCAGCTCAGCCCCCCAAAGCAAATCTCCTTATCCTCCTTTGTTTCTGCTCAAAGAGGGTCTGTCGGCACAAAGGAACCAAAAGAACACACCACACAACACAATAATTACACTGCATTGTCGGGATACGCAAATGAGCCATGGCTGTCAAAAAACGTGAATACAGATTGAATTTATCGTTATTGTGAAAAGGTTAGCGTTAAAACCCCAAAAAAAAAGCCTGAAATCAGGGGGCAGAAACCAAGTGGTAGGGTCATGTCTTACCCCCTGCTTAAAAAAAGACACACAGTGCTTTGACAAAAAGCATGCAAAATGGCTGTCCTCTCCACGGCCAGAGCACAGCCCACTGCCTGCGATTTCCATTGCGCCTCATTAGGGCTCAGGTGAAGGCTCGTTACCGGAAGACGAATGGGAAACCTGGCCTGGAGAGGTGCAGGGGCGTCCACCGACATGAATCACCAAACAGCCGTCCGTACATACCAAACCAAACCGCCCTCCCCAGTCTATAGAACCGAGGACTTAACGCGGCTCGGGGAGATGCCTCCTGCTTACTTCCTGCCTGAAGAGGCGAGACGCGCAGCCTTGCGGGAGCGGAGCTGCTTCTTATTTAACCGGCTCCGGTTTTGAGCGGAATATACTCTGTGCCTATTGTTTGTGAGCCGTGATAAGGCTGCTGGTGGATTAGGAGGCGAGTGCATCCAGAGTTCAGCCCTCTGCAGAACGGCTGGGAGCCCCGGAACACGACAGCCAACGAATGGGATTAGTTCCGGGACGGGGTACTGTCAAGACCGTGTGCGATAAGAGGAAGAGGAGAGAGAGAGAGGGAGAGAGGGAGCCGCAGAGGATGTAAACAGAAGATTGGAGCTGTACACAGAAGACGCTTTGATGTTCCAGGGTTGTATTTTCATAGGGGATGAATATGTAACACTCCTTCCAGATGGGCTTGAAACTATCAAATAAATCAAAGTGTTGTATTTTCAAAGTCGGGAGTCTGCCATCGAACAGGTCATCCTGGACAATTATCCTTGCAATTTATCATGATTGCCGTATCTGCCACCTATCCCCACTATCGTTCCCCAACATCAGTATGCAACAGTGCAAGAGAGACGGATCTGAAGTAGCAAAATGTACTGATATTCGGTACAACCGTCACGGTTACGTGATGGGGCGGACTCCTCGTGTGGTCGCCAGCCAGCGAAGACAAGGAAGATGAAGGAGGAGACGGGGGGGGGGAGGGGGTAATGGCGCATGGTCACTCATGACTATGATAAACAGCCAATCAACCTGACGCCCCCACATCCCCTCCCCCTATCACCTTCCACCACTGAGGGGTCAACAGCCCATTAGCGGGGATGGGCCTCCAGCAACAGTCAGCCAAGACTACGAACCCCGCCCCAAGTCCGCCTCCGCCGCCACCACCACCCCAGGGGACTTATGACTGCTCATCCATCCTGCCCTGGAGGAGTGAACACAATAGCACAGTGTAGCGCTGGCACAGGATGGTCTGCCTCCAATTCATCGTTGGGAGGAGGGAGAGAAATCTATTAAAGATCTGGCACGAATGAAGCGGTACGGAGATAGGGACGGACGGACGGACTGACTGACTGACTGACTGACTGACTGACTGACTGACTGACTGACTGAGGTCACACGCAGCCTTGTACCCGCAGAGATTGATAGGACTCCGCTCTGAAGGGATTCGAACGACGGCCTCCATTAAAAGGGAGCCGTTTTAATGGAAGTGGGCAGATGGCGAATGGAGAAAGGGAGGGAGTCTCGGCTCTCCAGGTTAGACCGACGTCTCTCTCCCGCTATTAAGCCCACCGCTGCCTGTGCCTTCGCCTCTTCGGAGCTCATTAGCATCACTAAAAGCCAACAAAGCAGTTTCAGTTGGAAATTAAACCTTTTTTTTTCAAACCGCCCCGTAATCTGATAATCTCCCCTACCGGCAGCGAGATGATGTACAGGGTTCCAAACTGGCAAATTAAGTTCCATCGCTATCAGACGCCATGCATTCCTCCGGCTGCCTCTCGTTAGCGGGGGAGGAAGATGTGTGCCGAAACCTAGATAGATTTGCGAAGTAATCCAGTTGCAAATTGAGGATGATAGCGGATCATTTCTAGTGGCAACAACATGCACTTTGTGTGACCCAAACTCATCCATGTAGCAGATTTAAATATTGTCGTGGACCACAGATAAAATCAATTCCACACAAAAAATAAAGTTCTGTCTGGTAATTCATGCTAAATAATGAAATGTTGGGTTTAAAATTCAAACGAGGCGATAGGAAACAAGACATGCATCTTTGGACAATAATGTCTCCGGTTCTCATAATACTTGTCTGAATAATATCAATATGTGTCTAGCTTTTCTTTTCAATCCTTTGGCAAACAACACTAATAATTGTATTATGGATGTAACTTGTCATATTTCCAGAATTACAGCAGAGCAGACCATTGTACATAACTGAAAATAAAACACAATATATGTCCTATATTATTGTTTTCCCACAGAGATTATTCTAGTCTATTTAAGTCTATCAAGTCAGCCAGCAGTTTTATTGGCATCCACAAATCGCCAGTCTCCAAGCCATGTTATTCATAAGAAATCTTCGCAGTTTTTATTTTATGAGCGATTTATAAAATGTACCAACGTTGTCACCCTGTGCATCAATCCTGTACAACATGACATTCTAGCAGCAGAAACCAATAACCGGATCCCACCCCTGATTCCCCTTTAACAAAACACACGTTTCCCATGTTTTCCGCGGCTCGCCCGAGGTCAAGCCACAGAGCTCAGCTTGTGTCTGCAATGGGCACCAATTAACCTTGAGTCATTAGGAAGGGGGTTCCACTAATCTGGAGTACGCCGGATATGAAGGCCAGATCAGAACTCATACAACAAGGAAATGTTTTGGCCCACGCTCTCACACAGCAGCTACCAACCGATTTAACGACAAACACTATCGATTGGTTCCCGTTTTTCCGCAGACGGTGAAAGCACCAGAAGTTCCGCTCTGCTTACTAATGCCGAGCACAGAGGACGTCCTCAGAGGCCCATTTATGAGCAGACTCCTGGGCCAAAACAAATAGTTACACAGCCGTGGCCCTCGGCCTGACCTTGTGATCGGAGCGGCGCGGCCAGGTGATTGTATGTACTGTAAGAAGGTAAATAAAGCCCACGGGTGGATTATTGCTGTAAGCCGCAAACACTGTTTGACTTGACTGCTCCTGTCTCACGCTTGTCACCCGGATGAATACCAAGGTCTTTCAACAGCGGCCGAGGTCAAAGGTTTGTGCACACTCACACTTGTTATTATCTTTCAACATGTTTGTGTGCATTTTGTTGTCGTTTGAGGAGAGCGATAAAAACAACAACATTCATTGCAGAGTCCCCGCGGCTCAGTCCGATATAGCCATTATGCTACATTCTAAAACGGTATGTGGCACATACAATTACCCCGGAATACCTCATCATACACAGACCCAAACACACACACACACACTGTTTATCTCTGCTGCCACTGAGGTAATTTGAAACTATGTTTGTGTGTGTGTGTGTGTGTGTGTGTGTGTGTGTGTGTGTGTGTGTGTGTGTGTGTGTGTGTGTGTGTGTGTGTGTACGTGTCTGTGCGCACGTGTCTGCACGTGTGTACGTGTCTCTGTGTGTTTGCGTGTCTCTATGCGCACATGTCCATGTCTCTGTGTCTGTGAGTGAGTGTGCCTTCATGTGCGTGCGTGCGTGTCTTTGTGTCTGTGTGTGTGTGTGTGCGCACAACAACAGGACGGTGCTTATGGATGTGCATGTGTCGGTTCACATCCAAGCGTGCGTCTGTCCTCTCCGGCTCCCGTCAGCTCTGCATTCATCAGCTCATCGAACGTGGTCTGAAGTTCCTACCCGGGAAACGGGTAGGAACTTCAGACCTCGTTCCTACCCGGCCTGACTCCTCGTGACAGAGAGAATGGAGAAGATGGAGCGTACTATGACAGCACGACAGCCTCCCCACACAGCACCACAGACTCCATGCCAACATATGGTCAGACACATCCTAAGAGCCTTAGAGCGGTGCAACGCTACTGAAGCAGTGAAGGCTTACGTCTCAGGACGCCATTGATCAACCCACAAACGCAACTCGTGCGGGAGGAATTCACAACAGTGAACACCGCAGAGTTTTGAAGGGAAGATCACCATGAGATCACCAACGTTTTCCCCTCTCGCATGTCGTTATCGAGAGGAGCAGCAAGGCGAAGGAAAGGGCTACGGCGGGGCATGGGCCCTGCACACTGTTACACTGGGGATCTCTAATGAATACATCGTAATGCTTGTAATTAGTGTTATCAGTAATCAGATCTCCTCAGTTCAGAGCGCGAACAATCCCATCAAACCCTACCAAACGAGCCAGGCACAAACACAACCGCCAGAGGCGACGCGATGGAAAGAAAGAGCTCTGTGATAGACTGTCAGAGAAACATTCGGTTAACTGGCAATTACACTTGGTGTTGAACTAAATCGTCATCCACTTAAGGGTTGATCTACCAAAGAACCAAAAAGCAGTCAAACACAGATTACCAACCCCGTCTGCTGTTGTCCTACCCAGCCAGCCTCGTCTGAAGCGTAAACAGTTCAACACACTTCCAGTCAAGCTAGTTCTCTCTGTTGTGAATCTCCATAATGAACCTCCCAGTTCAGGCCTGCTGGGACGGCGCTAACCTTCAGACGATACAATGCTCACATAAAAGCAAAATCGTTTCAGTTAACGGCTAAAAAAGTTACAATAAAGACAACTTCGCAAGATAATGCTAATGTGTTCTGAAAGCATATCTTGGAAAATGAGCCTTTTTATATAAAACTGATTAGTGTAGAAGAGGCAAGCAGCATGATGTACAGTAGCTAAAGCAACTCCCCATCCTGCAGCATACTGCTTCTCTCTACAGTATGCCGGATCATACATCCTGTATCAACTGAGACAGCAGGGCTTTTGACTGATGAGGTGTAAGGACTGAGTGCTCCAGGGATTAGAGCTAACGATTTTTCTTCCCACTCGTCATTGACCATAGGTTAAACGACTTCTAGGAACTAATGACATGCCAATCTTAGATTTGGATAGCTCTTTAGCATGGTTGATTTAGATCAGATTCAATTTCGTCTACTCCTGCTCATTCCAGGAGCCGGCCATGGATTTGCCGTGAAACGAATGGACCTTTCAATACAACGCATTCAAAACCCCCACAACACAATGTCCAACTATTTGAGAATACAAAGCAGAATCAAACTGCAGTTGTTTTAGTTTATGCTAAGTAATAACAAGCTCAAATGTACCACAAGTCATTATAATTTAGGCCCTGTTACCTAATAATAATGAAAGTGGTTCCAGGCTCAACTACATGGAGGCTCACGCTTGAGATTTTACAATGCCGCTGTCTTATTGGCTGACCACCAGACATGTGGCCGCAACGTGTCACATGGCCTCCCGTCCTCCAATAGCCCCGGCAGGCCCAGTAGCATACTGGAAACCATGCCAAATATCAGCTGGCCAACCACAACGTTTTATAGCTTACCAACCCCCCCCCCCCACACACACACACACACACACACACGCACACACACACACACACACACACACACACACAGAATAGAAAGAAGGACGGAGGTTGATGGTGTTTAGGGAGACTCTGGAGTAGAGAGGAGCCATTAGGTCGCAGCCCCTAACATCTGAGCCTGATCTGTTGACGTAGAAATGTTGGAGTCAAGGGGGCCACTCCACCCAGGGGCGCACTCTGTAGCGCATCCCCTTGGGAACGAAACCGATTGCATTCCTGTAAAAAAAAAAAAAAAAAGAAGGACTAAGCCAATAAAAATGGCTGATGCCAAGTGAATAATTCCTGCCTCATCCATTCCCGGAGCCAATAACGTCGTCAGAGTGGTGCCCGGCAGCACTCTCCTCCTACCGCCGCCACCACAGCCAGGGAGGGACAGGTTTGCGGACGAGACGTTTCGTTACAGGTAACGGAACCCACTGGGTCAGAGAGGAACAATGTGAGCATTTATCTGAACATCGTACTGCCGGCACGACAGCTACGGTTAGAATTGACGGGCCGAGTGCGCCGTGGAGCCAAGGCCGAGACAAAGCGTTGAAAAGAAAAGTACTGATCCAGGTAGAGGAAAAATAAAGTGCGGTTGACAGCAAGGAAGTGAAAAACGTTGATGTCACAGACAAACACAACACTTAGTGGTTGAACCGCACACGGCCTGGTGTCTGACAAAAGGGAAATTATGGCCGTGGCTATGAAGGTACGCTTGGGACGGTAATGTGTTTGCCTGTATAGATTCACAGATTCACACACACACGCACACACTGGACCCGTCTTGCCCCGAAAAGTGATCTGCTTGGCTTGGCAGCCTTCCTCCGACCAGACATGAAAACCTGCTGCCCTACTATTATGCAAATCCACCTTTCACAAAGCGTGGGCGACCGAGAAACACAAAGTACCTGCTGACCAATGAGGAAGGAGGGATAGCTTGTTCGGTCTGTGTCATAAGGGCAGGGTAGGTCCCATAATGGTTGTTGTGCAAGTTTTCTGTAAGAAAGATGTGCCAATGTTGCTTTAAGCTGCCTCCCTGCGTCACGCTTGCCAATGGTAGACCACACTATCCGTAACCTATCATAATCCTCCAACGGCATCACACACACACACACACTCACACACAGACACACACACACACAAACACACACACACACACACACTGAGTATATGAGCGCGCATGTTGGTGCACTCACAGAAGCTCCACCTAGTGCAATAAGACCCACCATTACTAGGGTTTACAATACCATGTTTAGGGTTGGCAGGCTGACTGGAGCGGGGCCCGTGTTTGCTGCTGGGTCGGTAATCAGGCAGATGGAAGGTCTGTTCGGGATGCCGGTTCAACGCCAGCTCTTTAGCCAACCGCACATACGCCGCCGCCATGCGAGGCAGGAGGCCAGAACGCCATTCGGAAATTCTAATGTTTTGTACGGTAGCCACCGTGGCGGGTGGAAGCGCAGTGTGCACAACGGTTTTAAATGTCGGTTCTACATTTTAAAAGGTCTGAGTGTTTTGAACTTCCCCTTGTCGCTCCTCGCACCTTCAGAGAGAGAGAGAGAGAGGGAAGGGATTCAACATCTAGTGGCCTCTACCATTGGTCACATGGCTGACATTTATGCATCGATCGGAGAAATTGAAAAATCTTTTTTATATAAAGTTAGATTTTATTTTCCAGGAAAACCCTTCCTGTAAAATAGTGGTTGACTGGAAGAATTCACCTTCAACACGCAACCATTTTGCTATGTTCATTGGAGCCCTGTGGCGATTCAGAACTTGGCCAGCACACTACGCATAAGTAGAGTCTGGAACTCACATTCCAAATCTCTCTATCTAGCGCACACACACACACACACACACACACACACACACACACACACACACACACACACTAAAGTTCATGTAGTACAAGCACCAACACACACACACAACCCTGAAAATACACACATTTGGCACACACACACCCCTTTCCCTCCAGACAGTGTGCCACGGATGGCCTGACAAGACCCATCCTGCTCAGAACTGCTCACACATTCCTGCACCTGCTGCATCCCTGCCTCCACCCCCGCCCCTCCACCCCTTTCGCTCCACTCGGGAAACACACACCAAATTCCACACAAGTGAGGTGGCTGAATGTCTCCCAGTCATAATCACTCAGCTATGTGCCTCTAACCCCTTGACGAGCACTCGGTTTTCACCGATGAATAAAACATGGTCCCACTCACATGGAACCCGAGCGGTCCAAACACAAATTAGCATGGAGGGGAACTCACAACAACAACAACAACGAGTTCTGAGAGGGTTTGACAGGGCTGGGAGCCCTATGGCCCCTCTGATTACATTGATGTCGACCGCGGTTATGCAACAGTCTTTGTACGTCTGTGCTGTGTCTGACGTGTATGAGAGGCCCAAAACACATAAAATATATATTTCTTATCAATTAAACAAGGTCAGGTAGCCTGAGGATGCATTTGTTACAGAATTTACATTGCTGAGAGTGTGGAAATTAAAATTGAACATTGCTGAGAAAGAATTATTGCACTACCTGCCAAGGAGACCGGTAGCTACCAGGAACCATAACGGATGTACTTCTCCCACCAACGATTTTAAACAACACACCAATCCTTCTATTGCCCTAAATAAGATGTGACACACCAGGCACCGCTGCGTGTGTGTTTCCCTTGAGCCAACGGGGTTAAACTAAAAATGCGGTGACACTGGTAACTCTCACGGCTATTTTCATTATTTCGCTTCCTCCTCTGAGCGAATTAACACTCGTAACACTCGTTAAATCCCAAAAAGGCAGCGGAGGAGAATGTCCCGGGCGTCTTGTTACAACGTTCCCTGTGTCCTGACATTTTCCTGCGCTGTTGTCTAAATTCCTGCGGACACCGGGGAGGATGTGGCAGCAGAACAGAGCAGCCCTCCTCCGGCTGAATGATGGCTGACCTTTCTCCAGGCAATCTGCGGAGACGCCCCGTGCCCGGGGCCACGGAGGGACGCTCCCGGCAAGGGCCCCGTCCCCCTAGACTCAGAGTGGCAGAGGAAGACACAAACTATCTGCGGTTGATTCCGGCGGGGGACCGCCGCACAATGCATAAAAACATGAATGCTTGGAGGAAAAAACACAAAACAGATGATGAAAGTTGGAGACACGGGAATGTGCCGCCCGCACAGACAGACGCCACGCCGTGGAAACACATTTGTCTCTCCTGGAAAACGGTTAAATCTGAGCTCCAGTCCACTAGCGTCTCCTGTCCCTCGTTAAGGACGTTCATTAGGCTTTCAGAGACCATTTAAAACCAGAGGGGGGGAAGGGGGGCTCTTTTCCTGGCTTTCTTCCTGCTACGCTAACACAGAGCGTGTTCTGCTAACGGAGCCATTCAATTAGCGAAGCAGCCCATATATTACTCTGAAGATTCATCGTCTGAGAGATTAATTTATTACCATCAGGGTCCAGGGTTAAAAGCGAGAGCAGTGTGTATTCATTATTATTTTTTGAGGATGACTCATACCTTACTGGAACCATGACTAGGGATCAAGATTAGAAAGCCCGTGTTTCCAGGACAGAAAAAAATGAACCACAGTGACTAGCTTTGTTTTTGTTGGTTTCCATGTGAGCTGACTCAGTAAAAACAGCCCCCTGATTTTTGTATGTCATTTCCGAGAAATGCACAAATATTCTACTCATAGTTTAAGTGTTGGTCCAAAACTCTGGCCCAAATTACTGAAACATATGCTTACACTTGCCGTTTGAAGGCTGAGCTTTCCTCCGAGTGGCTGGAGCTTTAGTAAGTTTAGTGGAACAAGATCAAATACCTTGTGAGCCAGGGTGGGAATTTACCTTATTAACAGGGAGTAATGCGCTTTGGAGCATTTTGGGTCATTTTGGGTCATTTTGGGTAATTTCCTGGACGATTTGATCAAATGTTTGGAAACACCCCATTGTTTCTGTGTTGCATGACAGACCAACGTCCAATTGAGGTAACTACACATGAGCATTCCAAAGCCCACGTCATCCAAATTTCGAGGGCAATTATCTATTTTTTAGGACAAAAGGCACAAAGCCTGTTCCTTATTGACCCTGGTGCGACCTGACATTGATTGCGTCTCTTTGGTCCAGGATTCACAAGAGGAAGCAAACCGCAATTATCACAGTCTGAAACAGTTTGTTTCCGAAAACGCTTATGCAAGCTTTATCTTTTAATGGAAGCACTTGGCGAGAGCATCATTAACAATGTTGTACACATTGTTTTTTGGTAGGAAATTAAAACAACACAAATAAAGATGTACTTGCCCTGAATTGTTTAGTTTAGTTTTTTACTCTACAGCTTATCTTCCCCGCCAGCTGTCTAGTTCAAGATACTACAGCCAATTCAAGGTGTGAAAACATTCAGACTTAGATCCCAGAATCCACTCTTGTACTCATTACAATTATAACTTTTGATTGTTAAAGGAATAGAAAGACCAGCAATTGCAGTGGAACAAGCATCACTGTCACTTAGAATGAATCTCCAAGAGTCGTACACGGAGACAAAATGCTCTCCAAAATACTGTGTTTGCCCGTGTACATGTGTGTGCATGTGTACACGTGCGTGCGTGCGTGTAGGTGTGTGTGTGCGTACGTGCGGGCTCATGTGTGTGTGACCCCGATACCGATCTCAGGAAAGGGGGCAGAAGTGAAACCAGTGGGAGCTGGTGAATGGGCCTTTGTTGCGTGGCTCCCAGTCAATGGCAGGATGGCAAACATTGGCTGTCAGCTATAAAATGTGACAGGTTAGTGTTGCAGACACACCGACGTCACGGCCAGCCGCCGCGCCAGAGCCCTCCGCTCCACGTCGTGAACTGCTTTGATCACATGGTCCTTCGTTAGGCCTAATGCCACCACAGATCCTGCTGGTTGTTTGTTTCTTTCTTCCATCCTCGCTGTCGCTACCGGAGGACAATTCATCTACCGGCTTCTGCGCCGTCTCTAATCCACCCTCCTGGATCAAAGAGCCCCTTCACCCTGTGATGTTGTGGAGCAGCCCTGTGTTATATCCTGCCTGCTGCGCTGCCCGGCGTGGTCCAGGGTTTATCCGCAGGATTACAATAGTGTTAAACTGCTGTGATAGTTAGCACCACCGCCAGCCCCCACCCACATCAGCACAGAACGGCTGTGTGTTTGTCGGTCTTACTGACAGACAGATATGGTGGCCATGCTTCCTGCTCATGGTTATTATGTATGGTTAAAAAAACAGTGAACAAAGAAAAAGTGAAACTATAAATGAACAATGACTACAAACACCAGATTCTCCAAGCTCGATATTGAGCATTATGTTTCGATTTAATGGCTGTTCATTCAGGGAATAAGGTGAGGGAAAAGTACGGCTGCTGACCTTTAACGCTATTCATCAGTAACAATTATAATCCAGAAAGAGCAATTTCTGATGACCTTCAATGTCCACAAAGCATTTATTTTAACAGTCACTTAACATTCAAGGAAATAAACGAGAATAGCAATCGAATTTCCACCTTCAATACTTTTTAACAGCGGCCATCTGCCGTCATTTCATTGGACGTGTGTCCTTGCGTGCTTTTCCACGGAAATAATGTTTCAGAAATACACCATTTGTTTGATTGACTTGTTGTCGGGTAATATTTGATTTTTCTTCGATCATTATTCTTTTCAGACATGTATTTTTAAACAGCAGTGACGGCAGCAGGGAGAAACAGTGCAGCAGGCCATCAAACTGCGTTCACGGCCACGGAGAACAAATGCTTCTCAGGGGTTCTTGTGTTACTTACAGCCTCTCTAAAACACTAAACCCAGCATGGAAAGTGATCCGGGCATTAAAAGGAGGGGATAGGGGCGGCGAAGGGAGAGAGTGCTACAGGTCTGCTAGAGAAGGCCTGGGTCTCACTAGAGAAAGTTTCAGAGAGAGAGAGTCTCTTGAGGTGAGGACCCCGCACACTGCCAGCACTCTCACCGTTTCCCCCTTCTTGTCGTAGGCCTACTCCCAATGACTAGCTCGTAGCGCAAAACACTTTGTTCCAGGGAAGTGCTCCTACAAAAGGCTCCTTTGAAGTTCTGGGTGTAGAAAATGGGGAGATTAATAGGAGGAAGTAGGAAGATGATGAGTCACGGTCCGCTGGGTAGGGCGGGACAGCTCCGGTGGGCACCGGCCGGTTCTTAAAGGTCCCATGACCTGCTATTTTATGGATGCTTTAATATAGGTACTAGTGGGCCACTAACACAGTATTCAAAGACGTTCCCGAAATTCAGCCGTGGTGCAGAGTTACAGCCACTCCGAGCCAGTCGCACATTGAGCTTCCCCCAAATGCGCTGTTTTGGTGTCTGTAGCTTTAATGCAAATAAGGAGGAGCGAGACGGGTCAAGGAGGAGGGTGGGGGTGTGGCTCTGAGCAGCTTGCAGCCATGGTACCAAGCGCTGTTTACAGTGGTGTACGGCGAGGCGCACACAGCCTTTAGCCGTGTTCTGTTAATATTCTAGAACACACGGGCGTCCTGGAGCTCTATATCTAAATAATATCATATTATACATGGATATTTATATCGTATAATATACATTATCACGGCCAAAAGCTGTGTGAGCCTCCAGACGATATTATGAATCTCAAACGACCGTGTAGGGTTCTCCGACGTCTCTCGTTCTTCCACAGTGATCCATCCACATCAATCTGAAGTAGACTGAACCACGACATGGAGGAGAAAGGGATTGTTGACCGCGGTTGTCTCCCGCCGGAGCCTTGCTGCCGAGGGACCACCGCCTCGGCAGCCGTCAGCGCTTAGGCACCACCGCCTCCTGCAGCGCCGAGGCGGTGGTCCCTCGGCAGCGGGGAGCGGGGCTCAAGCGGGAGACATTCGAGGCCAACAATCCCTTTCTCCTCCATGTCGTGGTTCATGTACTTCAGGGAGTCAAAGCCAAAATTCCTTTCCACCAATTCATTCTCAACCATGGCTGAGATAACCCCCACTATGAGTCTCGTTGTGGAAATACCAGAGACGAGAGTCCGACGTGTTATGCGCCATGACACCAACAGCGTGTACAACACTTTGTGTGTACGCGTGTGTACGACACACGCGTTACAGTCCTGGAGATCTATATCTAAATAATATCATATAATACATATTATCACGGCCAAGCTGTGTGCACCTCCAGATGATATTATGAATCACAAACAACTTTGTCGGGTTCTCCGACGTCTCTGGTTCTTCCACTTCAACATCAATCTGAAGTAGACTGAACCGCGCGCTGCTGGCTGCCCGCTGCCGGCGGTGGTGCCTCGTGGCAACCGGCGGCAGGCAGCATGTCGCAGTTCATACTTCAGGGAGTCAAAGCCAAAGTTCCTATCCCCCAATTCCTTCTCAACCATGGCTGAGATAACCCCAATTACATTCTCGTTGTGGAAATACAAGAGACGTCAAAGAACTGACGTGTTATGCGCCATAACAACACAACAGCAAACACTGTGTGTAATCACACACAAACACACACACACACACACACACACGTGGCGCTCGCACGGTCGTGTCTAATTGGTGGGCCAAATTCTCTGGGCGGGCCAGGGAGAGAAAGGGGAGGAGTTTAGATCCTTTATGACGACATATGGGACCACATTCCAAATCAGCGCGCTTGAGCCTTCGTTTTTTCAAAGGCGAGCAGAACACCTAGTGCTCGTTTTACACCGAACACAAGTTTTAGCTACTGGGGGGCCATAGGCAGGCTAGGGGAACTCATATTTATGTTAGAAAACCTCATGAAGTGAGATTTTCATGCCATGGGACCTTTAAAACAACAGCCGGCTCTTTTTTCATCCCTCATCCAGGGCTGTGTAATTAATTGAATGTCGATCGTGATTTCGATTTTTAGGTCAAACGATCTCCAAACTAATATAATCGAGTTTAAACAATAGTTTATCTATTTTTTTATTTTAGGTAGATGGGTTTTATTCATTAAATGTTTTGTACAAATTGCAGAACAGCTGAATACATATTTGAAAAAAAAATAGATTTGAACATTGTATATTTTTAAGGAGAAATTTCAAGTTCTCAGTTACAAAGGTGTTTTTTTGGTTTTCAAACTCCAAAAAAAATCGTTTGAAACATCGTGATTTCAATATTGACCCAAATAATCGTGATTATGATTTTTTCCATAATCGATCAGTGCTACTTATCGTTGTGTTCAGAACCGAAACGTTATCCTCTTACCCTGTGTTACATCAACACAACCGCCCCGGGATGATTTCAGAAACTGTGAACCAACAGGACCCTTCATACCGTTGTTTTAGTCAGCTGCCTAATTTCCCCTACGCTGACGGATGCAGCCTGAGCATCTGCGCTCGCCCAGAATGCTGAATGAGACCAAATTGATGTAATGAAGCCATTTCATTACGGAGCTGAGCAGCGTTGCTGAGTAAACAAGAACAAGGATGCAGAGTTTCATGGAGCCATCTGTTGAAGTGCTCTGGTGAAGAGCACTGCTGTGTTTACAACCCTGGCTGTTGGCAGGCGTGCACGTGGATGATTGCAAGCTAAGTGGAACTCCAGCCAACAACACAACGCAACATATCCTGAGGAATAGGAATGCACACGGGCGCATATAGCCATAGACAACAGTGTGCCAGGTAAACACTGAAGGGAGGAGCCATTAGCAGAGGAGAGATTTGGTTTGGTTCCCAGGTTGAATCAATTACACTTGCGACTCATGGATCTCGTCCTGTCCATCGCTAATGACTTCCTCGAGAGATGACTTAGCAGAGTTCACTTTGCACCGTACCAGAGTCGTTCATGTAGACTGGAGTCCTGATAAGAACCCATATCTACAAGGTTGTATTCATGAACGGGGTCTGTATGATTTATGAACTGAGTGCTTTGACAGACATACAATGAAAGAAAAAGAGAATTGGAGAAAAATAGGTGACGGATAGATGGATAAAGAACAAAAAACGGTCCCTGCACTGCTGCTGTGCTACATTCTCATTCAAGGAGTCGGGACACGAGCGATGAGGAGCTATAGAACACAATGACAGGGCCGGGTTCTGCGGAACACAGGCAGTGCAGCGAGAGAGCAGAAAATAGAGCTGGCCCAGATTCAGCCCCTTCCCTCCAGATAGCCAGGAAAAGTGGATGTGGAGAGGGAGGGCGAGAGACACCCAGAGAGGTAAGGGTAAGAGACAGACAACGAGAGGAGGAGAACGATAGAGGAAGAGAGGCAGAAGAGAGAGTTGGAGAGGTATGAGTATACGTCGACCGAACCGATGTTTGGTCAACAAACTATTTACAATGTTTAAGATGAGGTCCAGTGAATGAACTATGAATATGAGACATAACATGTTTCCTCATTTCATTTAATTTTTCATAAAAACTGCTCAGCTATGTCAGCAAATGTTCAGTCAGAAGTAAAAATACTGAATTGACAAAAAATAATATTCTTAACTTAATATTGACATGCTTTTAAATCGCATAATAACTGTAATATGCCAAAACAAATTATTGATATAATGAGGTTAGTCACTCAGTAACACGATAAACTTAAAATTTAAGAGTGCAGTAAATATATAATATAGAAAATATGGAAATGAAATATGATTGCCTGTTGAGACTACTCTGTGTGCGGTAGTTCAATCAAGCCGCTCCATAACAAGTACTTCCTAGACTGTTTTTCCCTCAGTGCATATTTATCTGAAAAGTAGCACACAATTTTTTTTGACGCAAATCCATGTTGTGACCTGCTTCTCGAAATCCGAAGGATGTTTACTCGTGTGTCAATTCAATTGATGAGACTATTTAGCCAACCGTAGTTCAACATACAACATCAGTACTTACTTCCTCTGTCTTGCAATGCGACCACTGCTAATTAAAAAATGATGTGGTCCAATGTGTTGAGGAATTACTCACATGAACATTTGAAGTAGATTCACTAGCATGCACAAAACACGCACACGCTAATCAAAGCTACAAATATGTTAACTCGACCACGCCAAAACTTGAGCCGGGTAAATCCCTAAACCTAGCTTACGGTTTAAAAATAAATATCACAGCAAAGCCTCCATACGGAGGTCTGATTATTGTGCAAGACAGAGACGTCGCTGGAAAGTTTGCAATCAAAATCCAATGAGAAGTCCCAGACCCATTCTGATTGTCCAGACGTCGACCATAAGAGGCCATTGTAAAGACTCAAAGATCGACATTCAATCATTCAAGCACATTGGCAATTGCAAGCAAAGTCATGTGATGTTTCAGTTATGAGACGATCTGTATCCTCCGGTTTCCACATCGGAAGATGAAACACAATCCAACAATTTCTCAGCAATTAACTGCCACACGCGTCACTCAAGATGAGATCAGTTGAATGTGCGTCATAAATCAGAGATGTGCCCGTGCTAAAGAAGGCCATGTACCCGTCGCACAACTGAGTCCCAAGCTCCTGACATTCATTAAACAACACGTCGCCTGCGCCTCCAATCCTCAATCAGCTTAATGGAGAGCTTTAAGAAGCCAAGCCACTCCTTTCATTAGAACAAAGCCAGGAAGCTAATTGCCGCAGAGAAAGAGAAATGGGCAAGTGCGCGCGTGTACACGGTCATCCCGTGTCTGTGGCGGGCGTATATGCGTGCCGTTCCCCGGCGCCATTAACGGCGGTAATGGGTTGAGGCAGCTGGTCTGGTCGTCCCCGTCATAGTAATGGAAACCTGATATCTGGCTGAACATCATAGGGGGATGCTCCACATCCACCGTGGTGTTTAACACCCCGGCTTAGCACTAATGAACAACGTGTCTGGTCCACCATTAGCCGCTACATCAGCTGCAGGATAACAGGAATGATGATGAGCCATGTACAGCTCAAGCTTAATGGGGACTGTTTGCCATTCAGGGACGCAGCCTTTATTTCGAGTGAGGGGAAGGGATCGGGTGTCTTTGTTCGAGGATGCACTCAAAAAGGCTGTAGGCCCCAATTAAGATAACGTGGATTAACGATGTGGAGTTTTGTTCAACGTTTATAAAAAAGTTTGGTTTTGTGTGCGCACTTTTCTTTGGTCTTTCTGCTGGATTACATCGATTTTCTAAGCAGATGCAATCCTCAGCCAGTAGCCATATTCGATGAAGCAAGGATATTGGACACATTCTGAACTTCAACAAATCATGCATCACAGATCATACAATATTGAAATTATGCAAAGCACAAACACAATGAGATGATGACAAACAGCAATGTCGTCCACACACACACACACACACACACACACACACACACAAAAGCACACACACACACACACACACACACACACACACACGCTCAAATAAGCGGAAACCCATTGTTATTTCCATTCGCTGAGCAGTCTATTGTCCATATCATTGCCACCTGTTACAAAAGGGGTGTTTTAATGAAATGTCACATGATTGTGTAATGTGCGCAAGCGCTATTACAACCCAAGGCAGCAGCTGGCTCGCTCAATCTCCCAGTTGTGATGATTAGTTTAACAGCACTGCAAATGGGGGCTGCAGGGAATAGACAAAGAAGGTAATAACCTCGTCCATTGTCCTGGCTCCGCTCTACCATGGAGATAGCTATATCTTTTATTTAACTCTGAATAGAGAAATGTCCTGCGGTCATAAAGGCTGACCAACAAGAGAGTGGACTTGAGGTGCACACTGCTCTGGGTCAAACGCTGAACAACACTATTCAGCATGGCCGGCATGTGGTGGTAGAGCGGGTTGACTGGTGACCGAAAGGTTGCTAGGTCGATCCCCGGCTCCTCCGAGTGTCGAGGTGTCCCTGAGCAAGACACCTGAACCCTAACTGCTCCCGACCAGCATGGTTGTGTAAATGTTGTATGAATGGGTGATGTTAAGCAATATTATAAAGCACTGTTTTTAGCAAAGCACTATATAAAAGCAGTCTGTTTCCCATTCAGTATCATCAAGGGCATCATGGAATACAGATATGCCTCATAGTGGCATGGGGAAGGTATATGGGATAAGTGGTTATTTTAAAAAGGACACAATACAAGATTAATACACCTTTTAAAATAACATTTAATCAGGGTAAATAAAACCATAGATTACCACCTCCTGCAGGTTTACATTCCCAGCCCTTTCAGAGGACCTAGCGAGCTAGCAAGGATAAACTGGTGATACGAGGCCATGGCTGCTTACACAGCTCCCGTGAGAAAAGTGCATTGCTCTTGTTTGACACCTCCCCGTGCTTGCATTCCCACCGCCAGTTCTGATTAAAGTTTTTCCGTTCCAGCGCAGGTGACAACTCCTCTTCGCTGTTCAAGTCAGTGCTGAAACATTAATCCAAAACGTGTGTGTGTGTGGGAGCATCACCTGCTTCCAGCCATGGAGAAGTTTGCTGCCTATGGACTACAGGCTTAGATCGGATGGTCTGCCGATTTTTGCTTCCTACGAGTTCAACTGGTTAACAAATTGAGCATTTGGCCTCGTCAGCACCATCTCAATTATGCATAAACAATGAATCAAACACGATTAATAGGCACAGCAGGCTTTGGAGGCTACAACAGCCCTTAGCTTGGTCCTCCTTCACATTCTTACATAAATCACCAGCCACTCACCATCTTCCAAATGTTGTGATTTATAGATAAAAATAATTAAGGAAAGTGATCGAGAGCATCAAGCGAGAGAGCGAGAGCTCAAAAACGCCTGCGAAGGGAATCATCACATAGTAAACCGTAACACGTAAACATATTCCTGAACTTAGACTACACAGATGTGTGAGAAAATCTATAGGAAGACCGATTTAACTTTCCCCAACTCATCTGACAGTAATCCTCCCACGTTTGTCTCGCTAGATTATTTCCCGGTTCATTAACTGGATCAGAAACCGTGAGCCGGACGTTTTGAACGCAGAGCTATCCGAGAGCCGTTACAGTGCCTGCACGCCGGCCAGACAGGACGTCAGACTGGGTTTCTTTGATGCTGTTCTAAAGAACCTGGCCTATTTCTTTCAGTGCGTCCCCATGAACGTTTCCCTCTTATTTCCCCTGGTGCGGTTCCGGTGCCGTCGCAGAACCCAGGGCTGAATTGAAATGCGAGATTTCATTCCGGACTTCCTTTTCAATTAAAGCCCTCCGCTTGCCTGGAGGAAAGAGCCAGCCTGAAGTTCTTACGTAATCCTCCCCCGGACGGGAGGGAAGGAGAGAGTGTAAGTGATGAGGGAGGGAGAGGGGAGAAGGGGGGTGATAGCATAGAATGGAAGAAAGCATGAAAGAGGAGGTCCTCGAAAACTGTCTGCCTCCGTCTGACCCTGGGAGTGAGCTTCCTTTGTCCGGACATGGGAAAGGGCGGCCGGTTGGGAAGTGGGGTGCTTCCGTCTGTATTCAACCCACTCTCTTCCTAGACACAGGCACTCTGTCCCCACACGCCCACAAGCAGTTCCGCTGCCAACGGGTTAGATTACCACCGCCAGCCCGACCCAGCACCTGCGCCCGGGTTCCCCCTCTCGGTCGGGGGGTCCCCAGGGGCTGGGAACAAGTAATAAATAACAATCATTACAATAAAAAATAAATATATAGAAGGCTTCGGAGACTCCTCCCCTCTTCTTCTCCGTTGCTCTTCCCACAAGTCTTTATTAAAACACCGGAAGCTTTTTCGTTGTAGGATTTTGTTGCATTAGCCTGAGCGGTCCTCTAAAGAGCCCAAAGAGTCCAATTACTCAGGGTAAAGCTCACAGAGTAACGCTGCGGTGTGCAGATCCATTTGATAGGACAGATGGATGCTCTCTGGTGGATAAAAGCTACCCTCTCTCTTGTGACAACAGAGATAAAGACTTTATACAAGAACACACTGGATTACTAAAGGCTATTCTAGGCTAACGGTTTATACATAGTTGATACACTAACAATGTGTTTTTACAGTGTTAACCACAAGAACTTTTGCCTGAGGTAATTTAAACGCAAGCATGAACGTTAAACTCACTATAATCCCAAACGGAGCCAATGGATCCCTGAGCAGCATCTCGGTGGAATCGCTGACGAGGGCATGTGCCAGAGAGGGGAGGCCTCTATAAATTCACTGTAATTCCCATAATGGAGACAGAGCATGGGTAAATAACCTCAGGGTGAGCGTGAATCTTCCAAAGAGGTGGAGCAGTTTGCAGCGGGGAAGGACTCAGGAAGCAGGGATAAAACCAAGTCGATGTGTCCCCATATCAACTTGGTATCGCCAGAATCATCATTAAGGTTGGAAAAACAAGAAGGGGCGGATTTTAATTCTGACATTAGCACCACTCTACCCATGTGCTCTCGCCTGAAACTGGAAAACCTCTTTCCCTGGACAACAGTGGTCGTAACCTCCTCGAGTGAATGAATCTCTCTCCGCCATTATACTACTGTAAAAGGGCTGACCATCACAGTAGTGCTTATATAATGCACTTCGGGACAGCTTTGGTATTGTAATCACTTAGAGGAAAGGGCTCTAGCGGGATGAAAAAAGCCCTTTTGTTATACCGATCGTCCACCACCCCACGCTTTGGCCTCCAATAGACAGGAAATGACCCACCTGGTGCAAGTCCACTACAGTGGGTTCGTATCTCATCGTACAGAACAGGGAATTGGGAGAGAGAGAGTTCACGCATGCCAGAGAGGGGAAGATTAAATATCTTTCCATTTCAGGTGCAGCTGTGTCCGTGGTGGCGAAGGGCACTCTGGTGCTTGGGCACAGAAGGGAAGCTAAAGGAAAGTGAGACGAGAGCTCTTGCACAGTTCCCGCACAAGAGCTCAAACACAAAAATACTGAAACAACCAAATGATGACGGGCAGATTTGGCCAAAAAGCCAGCAATTAAAATTCTTTAATTAATCCAAATCAGATCAGAGGACTGTCTTTCCTTTATTTTTACATGAAGCTTATTATTCACAAGAGGCATGGTGTGTGTGGTATAGGCAACCACATGTCGGTCGGTCTCTCTTCATGCATGAGTAAGGCGATATATGCCATACATGTATCTGGCCAATGTATCTATACTCAATCTCCTTGGAATGTTTTAACAAATACACTGTCAGCTTCACAGATGGCGCGTCCTTCCTGCTTTTAATTGACTACTTGAGGGCCAACTACCGACTTCAATAACAACCCCTTCTTAGTGTCCATCTAGAACTGTGGACGGGTTGGATCAACTCAAATCAGAGTTGATTACATTATGTCCACTGGTCGTACGCCACGGCTCTCAGACTGTCGCTCTGTTCCCCTCGGTGGTGGTGCCCCCACGTCCATCCTGTTTGTTTTCTGTCTTCTCGTTCCAAGCGAGGGAGGCAGCCAGGGGACAGCGAGGCAAACAGAATGGACAGGGGGAGACGCAGAGCCAAGTCTCCCCTATCTGAGGGTGCAGGCGGGCAGGGCTGAGAGGACGCGGAGAGGGCCTCCTGCGAGGCAACCGTCTGCTCCGAACAAGGCAGCTGTTCTCCGCTCCCAGGCAGAGAGCGGTCGCCAGCAAGCAAGATGGATGGGTTCACCGCGGCGAGCATGGCCGACAAAGGCAGCCTTTATGAGGGAGGGGCCGGGGGGTTTTGAATCTGCGGCGGGATGACCAGCAGGCCTCTTGGACACGGCGGAGACCATATGCTCCCACCTCCATCCTCAGGCCGTCTCTCTCATCAGGACGCAGAACACCTCCATTAAACCCCACAACTCGCACAAGGCCGCACCGGCACGGCTTCCCCGCGGGGGGCCTGGAAGCCCCCTCAGGAGGTGTTGATGGAGCGTGCAGCCCAGCCTGGTTTGCTGACGCGGTGGCCCACTGACAAAGACATGTGGCTCTACTGACGAGCACCGCAGGGGGGCTGGTAGGGCCACCGGTCGACCGACGTGTGCGGACATCTGTGGGCCAGCGAGGAGGAGGGATTGGACAGAGCCTGGAGGGCTGGACAGGAAGTGAAGGTAACGGAGGCTTCCACTTTGTTTCCCCAACTCCCAAAAAAAAGTGTGAAACCAGGTGTGGGCCAATGGAGCATAACGACATAATGACGCGTTTGAGAAGCTCGGTTAATCATTCAATTCAGCACGGGACAGATCGGCAGCAAACCGGAAAGGCAGGGGTAAATTGTCCTTGTCTTTTGTTGTCAGTGGAAGCATAGTTTCTTAATGGCCACCTTTAGCTGTAATCATGAGGCTTCTTAGGCATAATGAAGAATAACGATATGCACGAATCAGTGACCGCCGAATCAAGACACTGAGCGAACGCAGCCATTAGAATTGATTTAGTGTAGGCCTAATGCAATTAGGAATATTCACAATGAAAGAAAATATTCATGATCTAGTCTCTATAGCTTGATAACGTAACAGCATACCAAACAACTTGGACTGCTTTGAAGAAAGAACTGATTGCTTATAAAAAAGGCATTTCAAATTCTTTAATCATTTTCATTATAACGCCAACCCTCAACACAAAGATTGCGTCTATTGATATAAATCGATTGGCCTAGTTCTAGATAAGAAATTTGAGTCATAAAATAATCTTTCAGTCACTATAATTAGATATTTTCTGCCATCGTATCTTACAATTCAATAACATGGATTTTGCATTCCTCACCTCAATTAAAATTGTTTTCTTTCATTTGACCTATAGTTATCCATCTACAACTATGCCTTATAATTGCCTGAGGAGTTTGCAACGGAAAGCTAATCTTGATTGAATAGTTAGTTGAGAGGCCATTGACTTGACCTATTATCTAGTTATTGCATTCCCACCATTATCTAAAATGACCAACGAAAGACAGACCATAGCAATAACCTTTTAAAAGGCCTTAAAGTAAGCAGTATGATACACATTGAAACCAGTTGTGAAAGAAGGTTTTAAAGCACTTCCTTGAGTTGGCGATATCTATTCATAGCCAGCCTGAAACATTTATAAAAAGACCGCTCACATGGATCCAAATACAATACATCTAGACGAACTGCGGCCTGCCTACTTCTTCTAAATACAATATATTTAAAAGAGCATCAATATAATGTACTAGGCAGGACACAGACATGCAAGGCGGGAGTGCGTCAGAATTAGACACAAGAACACGGGTTCGACCCAAGCCTGCCCGGGAACACAAGGGTTAACCGTCCGCAAATTGACACGGGGACGGACATGCATGCATATTACATTCCAATTAGCGCAGCGGTCCACTCATCTGCATGTACCTGGCGTGTGGCGTCAGCAGCAGCTTCCACCGCCCCGTCACATTCACTTGGTCCTAATGAGCACTGAGGCCTGCTAATGATATTTAAGCCTGCTTTCAAAAGCGGTTCCCCGCCGCCGTAAACATCGCTCGCCCTCGCCCAAACACAGCCATTGTTTATTCTGTCAGCAGTCGTTACCCAGAATGCAACGGTGACGATCGACTGTATGTAAATGAAGGCAGAAAAACAAACAAAATAAAAATGATGAGTGGATGTAATTTAACATACACTGACACATGATCCAATATGCACGCCCCCACGAGCACAGCGACTGCATTAATTACAGGGCTGGTTGTGGTACGGTGATGTCAGTTTGACAACATCAACAACAAAAGATGTGCGCTTCATGTACAATGGCCACAGCCAAAAACCGCATTCTCACTCTCCTGGTCCGGGGCTGATTGTTCTCACGCCAAACGCGCTCGTCACAACGGATGTAACACCTCCTGTTTTGTTGGCCATGTTAAAAAAGGAACCCACGCCATCAGCACGACCCGTGCCCAGCTTAAAGCTTCACTCGGAAGGGCGGCGCCGAGGCTCCCACAGTGAAGACGTCCCCTGCTGGGATTGTGTGACGTTCAATGCAGAGACCGCAGCACTGCCTTCGCTGGACCCAAAGCTTTGGTTTAGCAGCTGGTGTCAGCGAGCGTGCCGGGGGTCTAACGCATAATCCCACCTGACAGCACTCGGCGTAAACAGGGCCCGACGTCGACGCCGCGCTGAGCGGCGGACATATGAAGAGCGCGTGTGTGCGTGACCGTGAGTTTGTTTTGTGGGGCCGTGCATGTCAGCATGTCGAGGAACATGACTAAGAGGTCGTTTGCATTTTGAATGAAGTTTGTTGAATGACTCACTAATATTAATCTTTGTTTTGAAAGTTAGCCAAGATTTTTTTGTTAAAGTTGCTTTCATTGCCAGACATGCCAATTCATGCACATTACGCAACATGCATGTCTCGCAAGTAATTGTAAGGGCCGCAGTATATAATATATTTGATGCAGTGTGTGTGTGTGTGTGTGTGTGTGTGTATGTGCTCAGTAGACGGCTTAGACCAAGATTAGGTTTTGCTTCCCCCCTGCATGGCTCGCGCGCGCTGACACGTACGGCTGGTTAAACAAGGACACGCATTCATTCACGGTCACACTCATTGTGTTTACACTACTGCAACTGATCAAACAAGTTCGGAGCGGAAGGAAATCAGGGTGTGTTCCAACGTTTGCTCGAGCAACCTAAAGGTTAGAGACGTCGCAGCCCTTGAAACCACAAGGAACTCGCTTCGTATTCCTTGGAGAGCAAACAGGTCTACACGGCGGAGGAAGAGTCATGACATCAGGCACTCTACCCATCTCTCTTTCGCTTTTCTTCATGGGGAAAAAAAATTCTCCCCACATTTCAAGTCAAATGATCAGATCGGAATTCAGAATTGTATTCCCAGGTGTGGCTGGTTCGATGGATAATCTCCAAACTGATTTCAACACTGCAGTTCTGTACTCTGATAGTCAGAAGTAGAAGGTTAGTCAATCCAAATATCTTCAAGTAAGCTTTACTGATTTGCTGGTAAAACGCCTCACCACTACACAATACTTCATGTCATATTTGTGTTTAGAAATGAGTAAACAAAGACACGCTCTGAAAGCAGTGATGACTTAATACCAGATAATCAAACTGAATTAGACTGGTAAATTACCTATATCTTTTACATTTGGATAAGAACATTAATTAAATAGTGGTAGAGGCATTGAGAAGTGGAGTGAAAGAATCACAACAGAGGGATAATGAGCATTTTCGGTCTTTATTGATTTGGTTGATGAAGCTCAACCTCAATAAGGTGTGGGGTTTATGGTATGGTGTGGGTGGTGTAGTGTGGTCTAGTGTGTGGTCTGATGTGGTGTGGTATGGTGTAGGTGGTGTAATGTGGTTTGGTACGGTGTAGTTTGTACGGTGTAGTTTGTATGGTGCAGTGTGGTGAAGTGGGTGCGTGGTTTGGTGTAGAGTGGTCTAGTGTGGGTGGTGTGGCTCACTCATGTTTGACCCTTAACACAGGAGAACAAAAACAAAAAAGAAAGACTGAGAACAAACCTTGAGGGGAGGGATCAAAGCAACGAACCAAAGGAACCAGAAATAGCAGCACGGTTCCAGAGGCATTTAGCATTGCCCAGAAGCCATGAATCCCTGTCTAGATGCCAATCGATAACCTCATTGATCCGCGGCTTGGCTCGAGTCCTTGCTCTAGGCGAACGTTATCCAGAACCAGCTCTCCTCCTGGCTCCTCCAAACCCGGCCTGGAGGAACCTGATGCTTCAGAACCAGGGGCTCCAGAGCTGGCATGGCCCTTTATCAGCGCAGCCAGGAGGTCGATGTGAGCTCGGGGAGAGACTTAGGGCCACGTGACCCTCTATCCCAGACCCTCGGTCTATTGGACAGACACATCAGTGGCTTCCAAAGAAGGTGACATCTTTCCATAAATAATTCAGTCTGCTGACCCTGCAGCCTGCATCACCAGCCGAGTAGACCTACAGTAGAACTAACCTTTGAAATAGATTAGGAAAATACCCTTCTTGGTAGTGCAACGTTTCTTTCTGCTGCCTCCGCCTCCTGCATCCTTTGATATAATCTCCATCTTCCCCCCCCTCTCCCAACTTCTTTCTTCTTACCTTTCAACCTTACTGCCATCCTCTCGGGTTCATTTGCAACGGGCTGCAAGGCTGCTCTCATTTTGCATTCTTATTCTTATGCTGCAGTCACTTTCAAGATCTCACATTGCCCCCCTCTCCCTCTCCCCCTCTCTCTGTGTCCCTCCCTCTCTCCTTCCATCACCTGATTGTCTCAACCCTTCCTCCCTCTTTCCTGCCTTCACGTCTGCCTCCCCTCCCTCTGCCCCAGAAGGGAGGTTGGGGCCAGGTGTCTGGCCCTGGGACTTCTCCTTCGGCCCCTCGGCGGGCTCCTCGCCGTATTAAGGCCGCGTTGAGCCCATTACGGCCCCCGCCCGGGCAGGAGTGCTGCCCCGGGCGGGCTACAAGCACATCGCCCACGCCGAGTGCACAGAGCGGAGCGCACACCACACACACACACACACACACACACACACACAGACGAGTCAAACAAGCAACAGACGCAGCTGGAGCAGTCGAGGAGTGGAGTGGAGGACGCTGGAGATGGAGGACAGGAGAAGGAGTGAGATGGGGGAGAGGAGGTGGTGTTGAAGACGAGAGGAAGATACTTGTGAATGGGGTTCTACCTTCGGGTTATTACTTTCTGGGTGGATGCTAATAAAAGGAGCAAGTGTACCATTTGCCATACTTAAAAGAGTCATGTGCCTCAAATAGGAATAATCATGCCTCTTAGAGTCAGTGGGTGTCCCTAAAATATGGTGGCGGAATACAGTAGGAATTCACTAAATCCCTGGGTGGCTTGTTGCCGAATCTGACTGCCTGTGTGTCTCTGTATGTATTAACACGCATTTGGACATGACATTGTTGCAACAGCGAGGTAATACCCCCCCACTAATCACCTTTTAGGTGTTATTAGGTGCACCTGTGTGCCTTTTGTTTGGGGGAGGAGCCAGAGGCAGCAGCCAGGAGGATGACAGAAAAGGGTACATTTTTAAATCAGGGCACACTAACAGCGCAGGATTACCCTGGGAGGACAGATAACAGTGTTTGTCTCTGCAAGGCGGCAGGAGAGGTAGAGAAGGTCACTTCACAATAAATGCTGCAGATAAATTGTCTTGCGGCGGGAAAAAAAAGAAAGGAATAACGAAAAGAGAATGAAAAACAACCCTAGAGTGACTATCTGGGAAAACAAGGCTGATATAGAGTATCTCCCCCAGGCCTATCAAGCTGATGTCCCTGAACACTGGCTGCTGTCTGCTGGCCGGGGCGACCAAGCATCAGGCCAACAGTTGGGTGGGAGAGGGAGAGAGAATAGACCCGGGGAAATGGAGGAGAAAAACAAAGTCCTAATGAATGACAACAACAAGCATGGGAGAGGCTGGATCGTAACCACGGAGAAGAGCCAACCACGAGAAACTTCACTGCGTTAGACAGACCTCGGTCGACTACATTTGACTGACAGACACGATCAGTCAAACGTAGAGGAGGGATTCAGAGGAGACGGCGGGACCGCCGGGAGGCGAACATGGGCAGCATGACACGCAAGGGATGGAGAAGGAGGGACGATGGAGATGTGGAGGAGCTGGAGACGGGCGTGGAGGGGTAGAGACGACGGCTTCATCAGACTGCCGGCCTCCTCCTCCTCGGACACACCTCGCCCTGCCCTCATCATGCTTGGCTGTCAGGGTCCGCTGTCAGGCATTACTCACTGCAGTTACAGCCCTGTCCCCCAAGACCACTTTACAGCTCTCAGTCACAGCACAGAGCAGCCTCACGCTCTGACACACACAAACGCAAACACACAAAACAACAAACACAAACGTTGAGGTAGCTTTGTCCCCTATAGCAACACTGGAGCAACTAAGAGACAAAAACACACACGCTACATAGGAACCGTGTTGGGTAACATAATAGATGAACTCACACACACACACACACACACACACTGTATACACACACACACAAGATATCAATTATCCGCGTTCTCACCGAGCGGTTTCTGGTTATAAAGGAGCAGCAGTCGCACAGGGCTACAGAAGTATTGATCCTTCCGTGTCCTGAGTGACCCCATACCACGGATGGAAACGTGACCCCTGAAGGCGGGGTCACGTGGGGACGAACCGAGTCACCCATCAGAAGCTCTTTACTTAATGAGCCTGGGACCGCGCTCATTACGCATGCAAGTACGCGTGAAAGATGATAGAGATAGGGAAAGAGGAGAGAGTGAGAGTGACTAAGAGTGAAAGTAAGTGAGTGTGCGTGTTACTCAGCGAGGGAGTAAGTACCAGACGAGCAAGGCCGCGGGAGTGTGTGTGTGTGTACGTGCGCATGCGTACAGGTGTAGGCGTGCGTCTCACCACAGCAGCATCAACCCCCCGCCACCACACCAACGCATGTGCTGCAAACGTGGCGGTGTGTGTCTCCGTCAAGTCCCTCCCTCCCCCTTTCTCGCCCTCCCTCCCTCCCTCCCTCCCTCCCTCCCTCCCTCTCTTTTAGCCTCCATCTGTTGGGGCCGTGTCCTTCAACAGCTGCACCGTGCCAGCCGCCCACTCTCGCACCTCCTAGTGAAACCCCCTGCTCCCTGCCGACAGCAGGGCCACTGCCAACAGCCACCAGCACCCTCACCCCCACCCAAGCCGACCCCTCCGCGTCCCCCCATAACCACATTCACCCCAACTTGACCGCGGCCGAATACACCCCAAAAAGAAAAGAAACAAGATTCAGGCCTGTTGCAATCGCCTTCAGACTCACCCACTCACTAAATCACTCAGCGAGTCCCTCTCGCTCTCTCTCTCTCCCCCCACGTCACTCAAGCCCGATCGCCCACTCTCCACTCTCTCCCACTCCCTCTCCGAGGCGCACTCACGGGCAGGCGAGCGCTGAGCGATAAGGCTCATCACGACCCGGCCCACCAGGACGACACAACGCCGCCTTCTGGGAGAAGATACTTGACATATCAAATGATCCGAAAGAATGTGTTTGTGTGTGCGCGAGATCAAGAGTGTGTGTACATGCGAGGACCTACCCCGCATTTGGCATAGAATCAGCCCTGCCTTCCTCTGCAGAGGCCTAGACAGGATTAATGACCTCGTTAATCTTTCCTTAAAAATGAATGAGGACAGCCCACCCAAATGTGGTGCTGCAGCCCCCACATCTAATACACACACACACACACAGCGTTATTTGTACGCATATTTGTGCTCAACCAGATGCTCAAATAGGCCCCAGGCAAAGTGCCCTTTCCATCCAGGGGAGAGGAAAGAGATCACAGTTTATAGGGTGTGAGAGAGAGGGGCAAGCTGTGTGTGTGTGTGTGTGTGTGTGTGTGTGTGTGTGTGTGTGTGTGTGTGTGTGTGTGTGTGTGTGTGTGTGTGTGTGTGTGTGTGTGTGTGTGTGTGTGTGTGTGTGTGTGTGTCTCGTTGCTGGTATGCAACGGGTGCCATAACCATCCCCCACTCACCGCCATGCCTGTTAAAGTGGCCGTGCTTATGGGTGAGAGACCATGACGCCTGGACTGGGAGGGTCCGGTCAGGTTACACACACGACACAACCACACCAACAACAGAGGAACTCAACACTGTAACACAAGGGGCATACCCAAGTGCGCCAATGTCTACAAGTAAACACAAAGACCTATGCACCATCTGCTTGAATGGAATACATCAAACAATGAATCCTTATGAACATGCAAATCAGTAAATAAAAGGAATGGGTTTCAAGCCCTAATCACAGTGCCCCGTTGGCAAGCAATGTGCACTGTAAAGTATTTCCTGGACAAAACTTCAGGACACATTGAACTGCACGTCAACCACTGACTCACAAAAGCCTTGACACATAAGCACGGTCTGTGGTGCCGCGCTGCTGGTGGAAGGGCGGTGATCTAGACCCTGTGCCAGGACATGACATGTGGATGCCGGTACTGGTAAATACCCCTCTCCTCCAGTGAGACCGACAGCACCTCCTCGTTGGGAAGCGATCCAGGGGGAGGAACCATAGGGGAGGGGTTCAACTCTGCAGTGGCCAAGAGACGTGTCTCTCACGTCCAGCCCTGAGGACCACCTGTGGCATGCTAAGCCTGCTCCCGACCTTCCCGTAAGCACGATGACGGGATTTACTGGAAGTCCTACACACACACAAATACACGGCGCATTCCTGGAGGTCACTCCCACCGTTGACCACTCAGGAGAAAGTCATCCCGAACCATGACCTCATGATTTGAGAAAGAAGCCAACTCGCTAGAAGATTCCCCCTTTCTACGCGTTCTTCCTCTGTGGTCAGCCTCCACCCATGAGCGACGGGTTAAATACATAAACGTCATCCTCGAGGGGATTATCTGTCGGCTACGTCTCCCAATGCCCCGCGGCGGAATAAAGAAATGTCAAAGTTAAAGAGGACAGAGATAATCCTGAAATTACAGAGTGATTAAACCTGAACCACCCGATGACTTTTGTAAATATCGAGAAGGTGGATATTAAAGAGAAGACGTTCACATCTGACGTGCGTTGCCCGAACACGCACCGGATATGCTTCAAGTTTCAGCCTGAGGCAATAAAATCTGCGCTGGCAGGCCAAGAAATGTGTTGCCACATGCTGTGTTCTCAGGGCCTGGAAGGAGTGGCCGCGCCAGGCGAGATTAAACAAGCCACGCCCCTCTCGCTCCCTCTGTGTGTGCTCCACAGACGTCCGTCTCAATGAAGTCCAAAGGTGTGTGAAGTCATTAAATCAGGAGTTTCCTCTGGCAGGGTCTGTTCTTACTCTGCATGAGAGTTTCCCCTCCCAATTTTTATTCATTTCCTTCGGGTCTTTCCGGTACTTTCTCTTCAGAAAGCGCACGCACGCACGCACGCACGCACGCACACGCACACGTTTTTCTTTCCATTCTTTTCCAAGTCATGCTCTCTGCCTCATTTCCCCATCTCGCCACAGACAGACGAGGTCCTCCCAGAGACAACACTTCAACAGGGAGGTGGTCCCACCGCGGTGACTTACAGCCGTAATAACCTCCTCGATCTACCCACTCCATCGCACCTCCCGGCGCACACATCGCTCCTTACCAGAAGCAATGGCAACCCGTCCCCACGCATATTGAAAGAGAAACAGAGTGGAGTAAGTGCCTGACCTATGAGTCAGCCCTTAGAAGAAAACACCGACGCTTTCTATTATTTTTTTTCTTTCAATCTCTGTAGGGCGTGATTGCCCTGTTGCACAACTCTTTGGCCGCCGGAATGAGGGCAGATAACCTGGCTGATCAGATACAGGCGGAAGGAGGAGGAGGAGGGCGTGAAGTTGGACCAAAGTTGAAACATGGGGGGCGGGGGGCAAGGGGGAGGTGTTGCTGCTCAACATGTTGAAACACATGCTACCAACATACACAACATACTCACACATACACATGCGCACACGTGGACACGCATAGCAGCTGGTTGCCCCGCACTCCTACTCCAAGTCTGTAAGCGTGTGTTCGTGTGCAAGTGTGTGTGTGTGTGTGTGCATGTGAGAGCGTGATGACGTGCCTGGTCCTGAGGATTGGCCTATCGGGGGGGATGAGTCACGAACACTGTTGACACAACAGCACTCCTTCGGCTCAGTGGGAAGCCTTTTGCATGGGGACCAGAATGTGTGTGTGTGTGTGTGTGTGTGTGTGTGGGGGGGGGCATTAGGTGTGCGTTGCTTACTGCTTTAGTTATCAACTTCAACACAGTATTTTGAGAGGGGAGACATTCATTAGGTCCAGCTTCAGGTACAAGGCACATCAGATCCCCTGTTATTCCCTCCATGCCTTAACCCATTTGTGCCGGCAGCAGCCGGCACAAATGGGTTAAGGTGGATAAATCCAACGGAAATTTTACACTTATTTAACATACTTTAGCAACACAAGGAACATGTAGGCCCCCGTGTCCTGACCCAAAGTGACCCCATTTCCGACGTTCTCTGCCCGAATGTGCGTGCGTTAGTGCATGTGTGGTTATTTATGTTCACACACGGCTGCTCAAGGAGTAGAGTGCTCTCCCCTCCGCATCTCCCCCCATCCTAGAGAAACAGCTCAAGGCAGACCGGTTCCGGTTCTACCGGATGATCCCACTGTGATCGGCATGGTAACGGGTCTGAGCAGCTCCCGGGCCAAAGAAAACAGACGATAAGTGAGTATGATAAGAATGGGTGGATTCCGCCGTTCTAGCCTTGGAAAACCCAGAGACTATGCGAGGAACGGCCAGCAGCAGAAACAAGGGCTCACTCTGAGTGTGTGTGTGTGTGTGTGTCTGTGTCTGTGTCTCTGTGTGCGTGTGTGCGTGTGTGTGTGTGTGTGTGTGTGTGTGTGTGTGTGTGTGTGTGTGTGTGTGTGTGTGTGTGTGTGTGTGTGTGTGTGTGTGTGTGTGTCTGTGTCTGTGTCTGTGTGTGTGTGTGTGTGTGTTCCTCTGCGTGCTGGTGTGAAGATGAAAGATGACGCAACCGTGACGGACATATTTGTTCCAAGTATACACACAGTGCCAGTATCTCGACTCACGGCCCCCCCGCAGGCATGCTTTAGATAAAGCAACCTGAACACCAGCTGTACACAAACACTCCAGTCGAGCGATATGACAGGAAGTGAACACACTTACGTGAAACAGATACAGTGGGACAAACAACCCGCCACACGTGTACACCAGGCAAATCAAAGCACTTGCTTCTAATTAAACACATCCATAAAGGGCATACTGTGGGTTATCGACAGGGCATATAAACAGGTCCAGCCACTTGTCAATCAGCCCCGGCAAGCCTGGCGCAGGAAGCAGCTCAGGTGTCCCGCCTCTGCAGCGGGTTAAAGGAAGTGAAGGCCGGCGACCCATAGATCATCAACCCGCAGTCCCACTAACTAGGTAGGGCCGGACACACAGAAACACACACACACACACACACACACACACACACACACACACACACACACACACACACACACACACACACACACACACACACTTTGCTGAAGGCCCAGCATGCCACACCTGACACTATGTTACATTATAATATAATGCATCGACTGTACAGTGTACGGTAAACAGACGATACAGTGTAGAGTAAACAGTGTACAGAGTGGCCGTATCAGCGGCTGGGAACTTGTGGCACTTGAGAAAATATATAAAGTCCATAATAATTGGCAACTGTCAAAATAATGAAACTATATGGAGCGGATGTACATTATTAACAAAATTAATAGACTAATTAATGGTTCAATATAAACGTTAATGTTGCAATTAAAAGGTTGCCATAATGGATGTCCATATATAGTACGGTGTGACAGAAGGAGAGCCGAACAGAACAGGGAACGCGAGCGATGCGAAGACGGAACAAGGAACTCCACCATTATTTGCATGAATGACAAATCACTTGTTGGGGAGATTTCACCGGAGCGACGTCGCCGTTTCAACCGTCCACGCGTTGCGGACGGAAGCGCCTTCCAAGGTCGAGGCGGGAGGCGGCGCGACCATGTGACCATGCTACCGTGTGAGCGCGTGCTACGGGGAGGAACCCGAACCTGCTCGTGAGAGCGAAGGCGAATTCAATCTTGTTGAGAAAGTCGAGCGGGCCGTTGGCGCCGGTTTGGACACGCAAACCCCGGGCCGTAAACCGCCGCTCGTAAAAAACCCAGGTCTGATTTAGTGCCGATCGCCTGCCTCTGATTAATTTGATACACTGTTTTTATACGGAGCCATCAATCACCAGTCTTTGATTTTTACAGGCTCAAACTATTGAACTATTCCACGGGCAACCCCCCCTTTCCATTTTTAGCGGAGGCCTGAATATTTGTGAAGGTGGTGAATTAGCATCTCGCCTGTCAGCCCAAACGACACCCAAACTAAGTTCACTCTGACTTGCGCCGGAGCATCCTGCCACATCGCATGCGGCCCGAGTAGAAGGCTGTTCACGGAACAACGGCTGTCATATTAGGGAGCAGTCGAGTGCGAGACAAGCAGAAAAGAAAAGAAAATCAGAAAATGATTACACAGGGAGAGCCGGGGGAGAGAGAGACTGAGACAACAGAGTCGGAGTATGGTTGAGGCTGCTCCGATTCGGCAGAACTGTCTAGTACCCTCCCGACAGTACAAAACAATCTCATATTAACTCAACATGTTGTACATGCCAGTGGGTTTTAAACATGGTTAAAAATCCCCCGGTGTTGTCTGACATCGCTTATCAAAGCATCGGTTGAGGCTCCATCGAGGAACGCAGGAGAGAAATCCCCTGGATTACAATGAATATTAACGGGGGGAGCAGAGCTGAAGAAGCAGCTATATTTCACAGGGAAGCCTGACAACTCTGGCATAACAGCAGCAGTACAAACAGGAACAGGCAAGAATCAATAGAAAGCCATATAAAAGAGAAAGAGAGAGAGAAAACAACCACAGCTCAACGTCACGTCTATCCTCGTCCTGATTAGGGAAGCAAAGTCATTGGAGCAAACATTGCAGAGAGCTGCTCTCTCCGAGATAGACTCATCACTGTCGCCGAAAGGCAAACCTGTCTCATCTGAACAAAACCTTTTTCCCTCGGAATGCCACGGGAGACAGTGTAGTTCAACATAAATAAACCAAAGGAGGCTCCAACAGACATTTTATACCGTTTGTGTGTTACAAGCAGAAAGGGAGGCGATACATCATACAGTCAGTGTACTATTCGGAGAGTGCGAGACAGGGGCTACAGGTCAGGGCAGAGAGATGGATGAAAACAAGAGATTGCCTGGAGGCCCATTAAAAAGACCATTTCACAGGACGGAGCGAGACATTCGTGTCCTGCCTACTATTAGAGTGACATAGGGGAGAGGCAGGAAAATAGGAATGGAAGAATATGACACAAACCCACCAGGGTTACAGCGGCATGGCCCTAAATGCCGATACCACACCTGAAGACAAATCGGTTGGAATTGTAGTCCTTAGGTAAACATTCCTGCTGAGGAATAAAGTTGCTTTTAAAGTAGAAATACATGTAGGGCTAATTTGTGTTGCCGAAAACCCAGTGGTTTTTACATTATAGATCTGTCATTTGGTGGACAAGTTTGTTAAGAAAAAGGTTGTATACATTTCTTAGCATGGGGGGCCCTACTGGGAATTGAACCCCTAACCCTGTGATGGATTTAATGTCATGTACCAATTGAGCTTACCAGAACGAATTTGAGCCACGGACCACTTGCACAATATAATCTAGTATTTCTTCTGTGTGGTTCTAGACGGCTATTGTCCTGAGAAACCATATTTGTAAGTGTATGTGGTCGTTCCCAACTACAACAAACACGAACAAAATCCTTCAGTGTATTTCAACAAAATCGCACCCAGCCGACGATGAAACCCCATAAATCAACAGCAGTTCGGTGGTTTCGCTGCCTTGCTTCTCTTTATTCATTTACTTTTTTAATAAACGTTTCAAACCCCCCAAAAAATAGAAGATGGATGGCACCCTACACGCCGCGGCGCCACTTCCTGCATGAGCAGCCCTGTCACGTCGACCGTCCTCTTACAGTAGCGGAGCCTGCTCATTAGCAAGCAGCCGACAGGCACACGGCCAGCTAGCATCAGCCACGGCGTGTCCCATCTGCACCTCCGACACGGTCAGCAGTAAGGCCCTCACCCTGACCCCCGCACGGGACAGGAGGCGCAGGGCGATGTCTGATGATTAAAAGGCCAGGTCGGTTGGGTGATCTACCTGCCATCATCTTCTGGGCCTCGTAGGGTTCCATGTAACCGTCGTTCTCCGTCGTCACCTTCTCCCCGCCGGTCTGGGCACCGCCGGCCTGCTCCGCGTCAAACGGATCCGCATAGTCCTCCAGGATAATGAGCTGTAGTGGAGCGGGAGAGAGGGAGGGGAGGGGAGGGAGGAGGCGGAGAGGGGAGGAAAGGGAGGAGAGCGAAGGGGGAGAGAGAGAGAGAAGAGGGGAGGGAGGAGAGGGGAGGGGAGGGGAGGAAGGCAGGAGAGGGGGGAAGGAGGGAGGAGAGGGAGGACAGAGGAGGAAGCAAAAGGGAGAAGAATAAACAACGGTGAGAGGAGAATTCATTGTGCTGCTCGGCCGCGCACCGCAACACAGGTAGGCGCCCGGGGAGCTCGCAGAGCGGAGCCACTTGACCGGGCCCTGGCTCGGCGCCTGGGTGGCACGAAGCCCGAGGAAGCGAGCGACGCACATAAATAACCGGTCCCTCCCGGTATGGCCGCAGCACGGCACGGCAATGGCTTTGCTCTAGACCAATGAGCCGGTCCTCGGCAAACCGCTGGTCAGCCTAATTATACGATGCCCCACTGACAGGCCTGCGTTCCGGGAGTCCGGGAGAGGACCACAACTGCGCTGGGTTTCTTAAGAGAAACAATTTGGCAGATTTATGATGAGCTGGCAGTAAGCCGAGGCTAATTGCACGCTTTCTCTTTTAGTGAGCTTTTGGTGCACTGGGTGGCAATTAGGCAAGGTGGACGTTGTAGAGACCCAAAATAAGGCTAAATCCCAGCTGGAGAGGAAAGTGGACATGACTCAGTGCTTAAGGGGCTGCAACATCTTCCCTTAAACGTAAAAGGCCCTGACTTAGAAGTGGGTGTGTAGGTGCAGAGTCAAGTTGTCAAGCGCTGCGGTGAGGAATTTAATTTTGCAGGAGCCATGCGTCAACTGAGAGGACAGTACAACACTCTAGGAATTTAGGAAATAGACCTTTGAATGTAGTGCTCTGGATTCTACCAGAGTTCAATATCTTTGCATGCTCCAGCAGGACCATGCAAACACCAAGCCCAACTGATGTTTGATCCCACGAGTTCATTCCTACAGGAAGGGAATCTGACAGTCTCACTATAAACAAGCTCATCATTCACCCACAGGGGCGGACCAAGCTCTACTCTGCCAAGCCATGCCTCCAACTAGCCAGCTTTCCTCAACAACCGCACATGTCCAGCTCCGACCACACCACACTCCCTTCTCAGCAGTGCAGGCCAGGCTAACCCCTGCCCCGGCCCATGGAGGACATGAAAATGCACAAAACACACCCACGCACGTTGACCGAAGCCCAATCTAGCAATATATTGATATTGATCAAAATCAATATCAAGATTGTGACACTGCTGAAAATAACAAGAACAGCAAATGGGGGAACTTTTCAAAACAATGAAAGGTTTCGCTCTGGAATTTTGTCAAGGTATCTGGTGTGCGATGACAGGGAAATGGATTCCTTCACAGATAAGTATAAGCTATGGTATGAATGAAGAATGTGTTTTCCTTGCAGCTGCTGTAGAACCTGCCTCCCATTCTTCCTTTTCAGTCCATTTTTAGGAAGAAGAAAAAAAAAAAACTAGAACTATTTCCCGACCCGGTTTGTAATTATAGGTTTCTCTCCAGCTTGTCTTCTATAAAAAGCGGTAGAAAATCCTACTTTCTCTTGGATTTTAGCAGGCGGGTTGCACCATAAATGTGGTAAAATGTACACCGGTCAGAACTAAATCAAATTCCACTGTTCACATTTGGACCAATACTGGTTGTTGTAGCAACCAAGATCAACAATGAAAAGTGTTTCGGCTGCTTCGACAACAACACCTACAGAGTGCAAACTCCAAAGAGATCCAGTCAGCCAACGCATGAACTAAACCTGATAATAAGCAGCCCGGGGCATAACGAATAGCGTAAGAATCACTGCTGTTGTAGACATGACGGCCAGAAGTCATCCGAGGTCAGGACATAGTGCGCAGGTTTTACAAAAACAGCTGTTACTTTAAGGTAGGGAAGGTGGATCTTTGCTCACTCTTACGCAAACCTTAAAATACATAGTCGCTAGACTGTTTATTGGCCCAAGGAAAGGGGTCCCAAAGTGTGCACACTCAAAGAAATACATTTGAAATATGGGGTATGAAAGCTCCCCTAGAACAGCTGTAATTGCCTCTTCTCTGCCACTAATTAGGTCCACGGCAGCAATTTGTGGTTAAATACCATGCTCAAGGGATCCCGGGCAGTAGTTGTTGAGAGGTACAGAGCATTACTCACTCTGCACGGTTCTTGGAACACTGAGGTTACAATTTCTTCATGTCCTTCTTGACTTTGGATAGTTTCTTGGTCTCCATATACTCTGAGCACAATGGTATTTTGGACCAATGCTTGATATACTATGTGAATTTATGAGCTTAATAAACACATTGGTAAAACACATATTTAAATGATAAAAACCACGTAAACAAACTCCAACATTTACTGATATAATTCCGTAATACATGCCATGAATAATACACAATTACATTGAAACGCTTTGTTGCGATATCAATCACGGTAGCCCTGTCTTCAGTGACTTTGATTAATGTTGAGGATTAATGTTTAGCTTGATTAAGGTTTAGTTTGATTAATGTTTACCGTGTAGCAAGTCAGTGTGAGACAAGTTCTTAAAGACTTTGCATGGTGGAGGTTTGTGCCAAGTAACAAGCAGCATTTTGAAAAGATATAATTAACACAATTAGACGATTCTAAAATGAATGATGCAGTCATTAAATAGTGCCACAGCTGTAGCTTAATTACAGCCTTTGTTGTGCACACACACATGCTAATGAGGCCATTAACGCTATTTATAAGACGCACAGAAAGGCCAAAAAACATGTACCCAAATGTGGAATGTCTTTTTAGTGGCGTTTACTAATCATTAAATCACTTTGCGTTTGACATGCGAGGCTGCTGGGTATGTTGACCTTAACTAAAACCCAAACTAAAATGACAAGCCTCTCAAAAATACCGCACATTAACGGATGAATTGGTTTGAATCAACGGATTAAGCGTTGATTTGGAAAAGTAACCTTGAAGTGCCGGGTACTTTTCTGTGCCATTACAATGCTTTACATTCATAACATCCCAAAGGCTTATGTTTCTACACAAAGCTAATGTTCTTGTGTCGTGCCACAAATGACCTCAGCTGGTATGCTGCCCGGCTCTCGGGTTACGTCCTCAAGGACACTCTGGCAGCCGTTACTGAACTTGAAGATAATTTTATCCACTTTACAGCAACTAAATGTTCTCAGCTTGCTCTCGTAGAAAATCTCAACAGTCAACAGCCGGCCTCGTCGGGGCTTAGCCTCCTAAGACCCGACTGTGCGCTGGAAGAGGAGCTGGTTAGTATTCCCAAATTGTTTCAGTCTGCCCCCATTTGCCCAAACAGCAGGAGGAGTAGGTCAGGCACTGAGATGGGTGCTCGAGGCAGGGGGTGGAGGGGTTGGGGGATGGTAAGCAGTGGGGTGGTGGACTCTACATCCCATCTGCCTTGTGGCGAGCCAGGGTGTGTCAAGACAGCAGCCAAGTCACACGTGTTGCGAAAGTCAAACTCACCCACGGCCGGCTTCTGCAAGGCCTCTGGATTTCAGATCTAAAAGCTAAGCCGGGGAGTAAGCCTTGAGACTCCGAGGGCCACCTTCCTCCCAGGATTAGGGCCTGGCCCCTGTGGTAGGCGGGCAGCTCAAGGGCTCGGGGCACGGCTCGAGAACTTACTCAATTACACCCACGTCGGGCCAAGCGCCGGCGTTCCCAGGGTGACCAGGTGTTCCACCTGTTGGTTTTCAGGCAGCTTGAGAACAGTGAGTAGAAACCATCTCAAACTGCTTAGCATTCATTGGAGCTCACTGGGAATTAGGTCGACTTCGATACCGCGAGAGCCGAGGCAGAACATTAGCGCATGAGGGAGACCAGAAGAGGCACCTGCCACTTTGGTTTGGCATTCTGCAGCAACACTGGGGCCTTTCTTGGATTACAATATAGCCGGGCTTTCATTCAATTACAATTCAATTGGGCTTTCGCGACTTCCATTAGAAGTGAGAAAATAAGCAAAAAATGTTCTCTCTCTCTCTGCTCTCCTGATGGAAAGAAAATGAGTTTAGTGGGTCCATCAAAACATTGCACTGAAAAACTAGAAAGATTGCTCAAAATGCGTTTATGGTAATCTGTAGAAATGACACCAGAGTCGTACGTTATTCCTGTGTTAATATTTAATCTGCATCTCATCCAGTTCGATACGACACTTGATTAGCATTCCAAAAAACACACACACACACACACACACACACACACACACACACACACACACACACACACCACCCGTTAGACGGTGGCACAACCACATACACATCGACTGGCAGCAGGCAGCCGCGCTCAGCGACCAGCACCCTGGAAGGCCTTTTCTGAACGAACGCGATATGAAAGTCACGGTGGGTCTGAGAATGATTGGAGGTGTCAGGGGGTCCGGGGAGAGCTGGTACCCTGCAGAGACCACCAGTAGAGAGAGGCCGCTGCAGCACAATGACGGAGGAGGAGTGAGTCGAGGGCTGACGTGGGTGATTTATGTCTCGCGCCACTGGGGATTTGAGCCCCTGATATCCTGAAACGAGTCAGTACTTTGCAGCTCAATTGCATTAAGCCGTTTCAAAAAATGGGGGCTCTTAATGCCGCTATTATTCTCTTCTCTCCCCCCCCCCCCTCCCCCCGCCCCTGTTGTATGATGAAGAGAACATACACTGTGCGTGAACGAAACACTCAAGGGAAATGGGGAGGGATAGAAGGCCGTATTTTGTGCCATTTGAAATATTATAGGATGCTACTCAGGAGAACGCTGAATGAACAGTATGGGATTTGTGAGGTCTGGCCGTTGCTTTAAAGCGAATGGGCAAAGTAGTTCCGTTTCCTATTTATATTGGTATTGCCGAACGCTCCAAAAGAAATAAACGACATAGAGGCTGTTTTTAGTTTTTCTCCTTTTTTAATATGATTTAGTATACATCTTTCTCACGTCCTTCTGTACAACATTAGATTGGTGTTTACCCACCATCCCGTTTCGTAGCTATTCTCGCCAGCGGAAGTTATTAAAATGTGAGAACTGCCAGCCTGCAAGCAAACCGCTCAGGAAGCACATCCGCGACCTCCAGAATACATTTAGCATTTATGAAAAATTAGCTTTCTGTTTCAGCCATCATATGTGCAATACATATGGGCAACTAATCTAGTTAGCTATAATGATGGATGTTGTTTGTTCCCTGTAATCAGTCACAAGCAAGTCAAACTCAAGTACCAACTTAGGTGAGGAGCACTCTTTCCCTCCTCCCCCCCTTCATTATGAAGTTGGGGTTTGAAGGCAGGCAATTAGTAAACAATTAAAGTGTCTATCAAAAAGCCAAGTATTAAATTAAAATGAGAAATGGCAAGCCTTTAGCCCTTGAGATTTTAACAAGGACAGTATAGTTCCACCGGATTTTTAAAGCGCATGCGAGCAAAATGTGAGCCTTTGTCAATGTAGAACTTTTTTCTCTTTTCATTTACTATAAACTTGACAATACATTCGCCACAGTACAACATGTGTGGACGTTTACACAACAACAACAACCTCTATATCTAAAGGCTCTGATGAAAGGATAGTAGTCAGCGACTCCCACGCGTGTCGCCCGCTGGAAGGCATCTGCCTGGCGTTTCAAAAGCACACGCCACTTTTTTCAAGTCCATTTATTTATTATCCCCAGCACCGTTCCTGCTTCCCTTTAGCGTTCAGACCACATAAAACATTGGCTCCTCTGATCTCAGCGCTTTTGCCAATGCGGGCCGCCGTTCGTGCGGCAGTTGGCCTGGAAAAGCCAAGTATTTTTGGCAGCAGCGATTTAGCCAGCCATTGATCAAGGGTAGCATTAGAACAGTTCCAGATGCGGCCACAGTGACACCGATACCGTGCACTGTGGCAGAATGTCAAGCGGGAGAGACATCAGAACTACATAATAAAAGGAGAGTGGCAACAGCATTTGGCATTTAGCGTAAGGGTTGTGGGTTTGGGGGAGGGGGGGTGCAGCGTGACACATTATGTGCAGCTGTATGGCCCCTCCCAAGCCTTGCCCTCACTGCCAAGCTGTGGGTTACTGTGCATACATGGCAGTTTTTCCAGCTTGCATCATAACTATATAGCACACGTGCACAGCCATATACACAACGTAGGGATATTCCATTTATCACATTTGTCACGGATGTGGATCGGTCCATGGCAAGATCACGTATTCAGCAAAAAACAACAAGCATCTATGTGCAGATAGTATGAAGTTAGTTCACATTTTTTCAACACTGGAATCAGCCAGGAAATGTCCTGTTGTTGCAACCAAATGCAACAAAAGTAAAAGATATTTGCAACCTCACTTTAAAAATAATGGTACAGCCCTGATGGCTCATTGTTCCTTATCCTTTCAGCCAAGGACTAGTGAGCCAATGGTAAATAAATACTAGGGGTGGGAATCTCTTGGCACCTCACGATTCGATTCAGAGGTCAACGATTCGATTCTAAAACAATTATTGATGCATCTCGAAGCATTTTATTCGAATATATAATATTTTATTAGATATTACATTTTATTAGAGAAAAAGCTTTCGTCACAAATATGACTTTCTATGAACAATGCAATAATCAATGCAGCTTGCATTACAACACACAATGGAAGTAGGTAAAAAATAAACAGATTTAGTTTTCTTTTCCTTCTAATCTTTCTTTTCTATGTCATTAAAGAAAAACCTGCTCTTAGCCAATTATAAGAATAAGAACTTGTTTGTCGTTCTTGGCTGTGAGTTTGCGTGCATGCTATGCGTAGGCTGAATCGCAATCGCGTCCAGACAAATCAGATTGGCCAATACACATTGAAGATAAATTAAATAATTTTAAAACTAGTCAAATTATCCCTCTCTATCGAATAGAATGTTGCAGGAGGTGAACAAATTTAATAAAAATAAAAAAAAATAAAAAAAATCTTTTCTTTTTCTATTATTATCTTATCTGAATCGAGACAGAATCGTTCTACACAGAATCACAATGCATCGAAGAATCGATTATTTTTCCCACCCCTAATAAATACCCAGAATTCCTCTGGATTTCCTGGTTGAAACCAACCCAACATCTGCTTGGGTCCGTTAAGAGTAGGGAAAAAACGGGAAGGTGGCAGAAGGTGATCTTAATGTGTGACAGATATTTATGATTAAGTACTTGACGACACACTTGACAAAATCCAATTTCCAAACACTGCTCCCATCTCGCCAGATTTATTAGCAGAGTTTCTGCTGCCTTCACCCAGAGTGAGAGGTACAGCCCAGGAGCTCAGCAGAAGAGAATGATATGCCACAAAACAGTCAGAATTTCTGAATTATTATGACCAACTTCAACCCTTGGTATACTTAGGCCTAACTACACAATGGCTCAATCTATATTTAGATATAGACATCTGAAATTCTTCCAACCTCCACTAAACTAAAATTAAATTAACCAATGTGAGCACTACATATCTACATATAACCATTCAAAGCACAAGATACACATTTATTCGTCCGTGTGCTGCTTCCACCTAGCTACAAAATGTGTTTCAGACATTGACACTTTTACAGAAATGGAAATTCACAAACAGAGATTAAGACAAATAGGTTTTCCTCTTGAATCCAATGTGTGAAGCCAAACCATGGGAGAAGAACGCTAACATGCACACAAAACTAAACCACAGCCAAACCAAAAGCAAACCATGTTGACATGAGGCTGATTTGATTGTGGTGGAAAGCGGTGTGGCGAGTATGAACCGAGTACCAAATACGTCCGCCAGAGAACAACAATGGACTGCAGGGTGGAGGTCCCATCCCCAGCGTCACCGACACACAGCCCAGAAAGAGAGAGTCTCAGAGACCAGACAGGCTGCGGGATTGGGTCTCCAGAGAGTGTTCACAGCTGGTTCACAGTAGGGCAGAACCCAGCAACACTGTTTCACACTTGAACCTACTAAAGTGTTGCTCGACTTGAAACAACAAGTTGGGTTTTTTTCAGCGTTGACGTAGCGGTCAACGTAGGGGACGGCGGATTTGTCCAGTTAGAAAAAGGGAATGTCACCAAGTTGTAAACACTTCCTGTCAGGAAGAGAGCACTTCCTTAATCCTGAAGCAACCCAACATTTCCTTGTTTTCCACACAAACAACTGTGCTTGGTTGCCTGCTTTCTCTGGCCAAGACCCTGATAAACCCATGAAGGATGAAAATGGCTGAAATTGTGTAATATGACATCCATGAGCCTTAATCATAAACTATGTCAAGAGAAAAATAACTATATAATGATAGAGCTTAAATCCCTATTTATTTTGTTGAATTGGCTACGTCATAGTGACATACATAGTTTAAGGGATGTAGGCCTATGTAAAATAAACAGAATGTCTAATGTCTGTTTAAGGATTCTGACCTTCTCCTTAAAAAGGGAAATAGTTGCGTATATTAGGGAACTCTTTACAAGGGCTAAGGTATTACACCAAAGGACAACCGATTCTTACTCTGCCCTCTTAAGTGTAAACACAAAAACAGACCTTCCAGCCTTCAGCCCACAATCCAAAGCTATAATCACACACACACACACACACACACACACACACACTTTCTTAACATGCAAAAAATGAAAACAAAGTGAAAAAATGGCAGTGCCCCGCAAAGATCCTGTCTTTGTAACATAGAAGGCATAAGCCTTGAGGGTTTAAATCGTTTCCTTTTAATCAGTGTGACGGTCTGCCTGCCCAACAGAGCTGCTTCCTTCTGGGCTGTGCTGCAAACACTGTCATTAACCAAACCAGTGCCATGTGTCTACAGATCCCTGATGGCCAGAGCTGCAGAGCTGGTGCGGAGGGTAATTGTGACCTGGTGGAATTCTTGGACCCGTGTTCTGCAGCAGATTTAAAGAAATAAGCGGGCCTGAAAAAACTCAAGAACGTCCGTGCATAAAAGCCACCATCTCCACGAACCATCCAGAGGAGTCTCACATGTGCAGTGGTTGTACATAAAAACAAAAGGTTCCCACAAACTCCCCGACATTGGTATCTAGTTATTACACCCAATAATGCTGAAGTACTTTGCAATGCTATGAAAACAAGGGTTCTGTTGCCCTGCCAAAATCTCGTCTCTAATGACAAGCAGAAGGTTTAAGACGAGCCAAGATAAACTGTGACTGTGTGACATGAGCCTTCCAGTACATCGTCTCTCTCAGGACGACTTTATTCTGCCGTGGTCGGCGCCCAAAACGAGTAAGCTGTTAGAACTGTAGGGGGGGAAGGAAGGAAACCGCATGATGCTACTTCCTGTCCAGCACACTGCCCTTTCAGGACCTCTGAACGGGGTCGTAGGAATAAACTTACGAAGCAGCTTGTACAATGTCTCAAATAGACCGCACAACCAAACAATGAAAGTCATGTTTGTTGGGAACACGGTAGAATGTCCAGTTTTTCCAAGCACGGAGTAGAGGTACTATCGTTGTAGGGGACTGCACCTAGTGGGCCAAGCGTCGTGGGTGGCATTCCTTGAATACTTCCGCAGTCAAGGCATCCGTGTGGCATTCCTTGGACACCTCTGTGAACAATGGGCCGAAGAGGGGAATGACTTCAACCATTCCTTCCTCCTGATGTCAATAACACCGGAGTGGTCTATTTGTGCATAAATGCACAACAAATGTCTGGAGATATTCTACCAATCATCCTCATCATAACCAATATGATTGTCACTTGAAGGTGTGAGTCACGATGATCAGTCAGTTACTAATGCTGCCAATTGTGTCGTAATTATTCCTCATTATGAAAGCAAAATACAGCTCAGAAAAAAATAAAGCTTTCCAAATTGCCTTTTTTGTGTCTCACTGCTCTCACACTAAACAACAGAAGTCCTGACCTTTCAAAAATACACGGCCGTTGAATATTCTATAACAGTATCCAGTGAAACTGAACCACTCGTTTACAGACAAAACGTTAACATTTTCTGCAATGCCCTGGCATACAAATGGTTCAGGTATCAACAGTTGAGTTAAACCATTGAAAGAAAGTATTGAACAGCTCTTATCAATGTGAAAAGAAAAAGTTAGCAATGAAAGAAACCCCTCATCTTTTTCAAAGCAGAACACCTTCAAAGATGAGAAACCCCTACAACTCAGCAGGAAGGAACAATGATAATGTTTGACATAATACAATACCTGAATTTATTTTGCCAGTGTCAAGCAAGAGGATAGACCTAATGAAGTGTAATTCATATTAAAAGTATCATAAATGATAGTCAGTATTTTTCCACAAGAAAACTGTCATGATGTAGCCGTGTCTCGACACCATATCCCTGCCGCCAGTTATAAGCCAATTGCATCCCACTGTCCGTTGAAGGACACACCCTCATTCAATCACCATGATCTCATTATCAGAAACATGATCCGAGCCAATTACATAAAGGCTCCAATTCCTTTATATTCACTGATTCACTCACAAATATGTGAATACAGGATTTGGAGATCGATCTCACACTGCTCACATAAGAATACAATAGAGTAGATTCAAGCAGCATGAACATCACCCAGGCTTAATAACCCTTTAGAGCCCTTCAGGTGCAGAATTCAGTCATTTCTATGGCTTTCTCCAGCTTGCTTGCTGTGCAGATTTCTGCGCCGTCTTATTCGAATCCCTTGCAGACCAGACAGGTCTTTGTGGACGGCCCATTAGCGTGGTTGATGTTTTGTCCTTGATTCCATAGAGAAACACAGCCCCTTTTCAGCCGAAACCTACGGCAGTCGCCTAAGTGTTTTGAAATGCCCACAGTCACCGAATCTCATGATCAAAATCCACTAATATAATAACCTTCAACCACTTTCCATTAGTGTTGTGCCGGTTGCGGCCCCAAGCTGTGCAAGAGTCTTAAAAATCGACTCTACTATGTTGAGGATGTCACAAATAGTGATAATATATTCTACAACGTGCCACCTCAGCAAATCAAGGGATGAAGAGGCAGGGCCTATAAAAAGGCCCACTAAAAAGGAAAGAGCCAAACAATGCAGAGGACATATTTCAAGCCAGATGCCCGTTGGCCACATGACAGCTGTCAATGCTAATCCAAGTGCGCGCAGCTAAAAACAGAAGCTGGTTTGCAGAATGACTGAGTCAAACATTGTGAAGCCCAGAAGACTTCCAAGGCCAGATTTAAAAATGGTTTTCCCAGAGACCAGAGAACAATATTGATGATGACAAGGATGTCTCAGCCTGGACGCACGGCTTGGCTTCCTTTTGTTTACCCCATTTGGCCACTTGTCATCACTTTCATGTAACCTTGAAGGAAGTTGCTGAGCGGAGCGATGAGCTGAGAGATGGGGCCTCTAATTAGTTCCAAGGCCGGGTGATAATTGATCATCGCTCGTAAACCGCTCTACCATGAAGGACCATAGTCATAAATAACAACAATCAATGCCTTGAAAACAACAACAGCTCTACGGCTGTGATTCAGCACATTACAGGGTCAACACATACACAGCTGCATGCATGCAGGTCTCTATATGAACACATGATTACTATATATGAAAGTATTCTTTATCCTCCGTGTTCTCAAACCCCAATAAGTATTCTTAAAGGCTGGGATTAAGAGGAATAGAAAACACTTGACCCTACTATTGGCATTTGAGGCGTTGGGTAAGCAGTTATATAATTAGCATTCATGAGTCAAGTAATTAAAACATCAATGTGGACAAGCCCTGCCGTTAAGACACTTAGTGTGTGCCCCTTTTCTCGTCCGTCAGCACTTTTCGGCCAGTAAAAAGAAAGCGTTGCTTCAGTGATGACAGTTTTGTTTTTCCTCTTTGTTCAAGCTGGATCAGAATCGTACTTAAATAATCTGATGTATTTTTGGGACTGATGTCATTCGCTATACAGAACATTTCTTTGTGTCTGTGTTGTCTCTGTGTCTGTGTGTCTGTATGTCTGTGTACGTGTCTGTGTACGTGTCTGTGTACGTGTCTGTGTACGTGTCTGTGTGTATCTGTGTGACCAAACACCTGCAAACGGAAAAAGAGTAAACCACTGTTTGCGTGACCCAAAAGTCACGGTAGTTAATGTAATCTCTGCTAGCCTCTGGTTGCTCCCTTAACTGCATGTCATGAAAAGCAGGTGGTTACCGGGCACCATGTTGGCCTTATTCCAAACATGTGGTTCAGTTGTGATATCTTAACTATGCTTAGTCTCTCATATTCAAATTTGTTTATGGGCTACATTTGAAACACTATTTATTTAAGGACGAACGTAAAGCTATCTCCATGGCTACCTCAATGATAGCGCTAAGAGATTTCCGGTTTTGAATTGTTTTACTGCGAACCATAACATCTGCAATTATTGCAGAGACTTCCTCCAACGTCAGCACTTATATTGGCTTGACTTTGAGACTCCGATCAAAGAAAATTATTATCTTAATTATCGTTATCTGATTTGAGTTTTTCCTAAATATATTGCCAGCATGAATTGCACTAAGAATTGTGTCAGTAGGATGACAGCTAGGCTTCACTCCATTCTGTTGAGCTGTACACAAACATTAAAATAAGAAAGGTGCCGTCTCCAAAACTTTAATTCGCAGAGAATGTTTGAGGATACCGTTCCAGCACATCAACACATGAAACCATATAGCCCCCACCCCCTTCTATATTCACAGGATAACATTGGCTGATGAGGTCTTAAATCCATGCCTAAGCGTATCCACCTCCGTCTGTAGAACCAGATGCTCACTGAGGTAGAAGCAGTAGTAGCTGTACATCTCCGCTGGGCCTGCCATGCCTAATTAACTCGGAAGATCCCAATAAGCCTCAATTAACGCAAGACAGCTATAATCAATTGAATTAGCTGATGAACAGCAGTGAGTGTGGACACGGGGGATTCTGGTTGTCATTCTTCTTTTATATTTTAAAATGGAGAAAAATATCAAAATACATTTTCTGTTCTGAATAGACGAGTCCGCTGCAGGATTCAGTCATCCATATAGGCACAGGTACTCAATATAGGTGATAGGCCTACCATGTAAAAGTGGTTACATGTTTCGGGGAAGGAATGTCAACAATGTCAGGAAAAGGGTAATTAGATGCGTTTTTCCACACATGATTGCGTCTTTCATTTGCATAGACATGGGAGGCTGCCACATTCCCTGGATGGACGTCTCTTTACACGCGCTTAACCTTGTAGACGTCCAGCAGTCTCAAGTTTCTCCCGAACGAACAACATGCGGTCTGACTGAATTCCAGGCAGCGCACACCGACGTGACCCTCACAACCCACCCTGCGGGACACTTGTCCCGAGGAGGGCTGCAGAATGGGGTCACCCGTCACCGCGTCTCCTCTGCGTCGACGAGCGCTCTGGACGTCTCTTCACGCACGTGAAGAGACGTGACCGAAAAGTAAAGCGGGATGTTTTGGTTAGGCTGAAAACTCGGGTTGTAAACTTACGGGTTATGTCACCACGTTATTGCCTATCCTTGTTTAACACCCATGCCCTCCCACTGACTTGAAACTTAAGGTTTCCATAAACACAAAACGCCTACAGGGGAGGGGTGTCTTACTTGAGTCGATTCAGCAGAGTTTGGTAAAAACGTGTCATCATAATGTAAGCCCGTAGTAGCTCTGTTAAACAGACCTATGCTGGATGTTCCACTAAGTAGCCTACAGTCAAATCAAGGCAAACGTGTTGTGGTTCTCCCCCGCGGCTCAGCGGGCTTCAGGCCGGGGAGGGGTGGCCGTCAGCCCGTTGCTGAAACAAGTTGTTCAGGTTACAAGTCACCACGACCTTCCCGATCATTAGCGAAAGGAGGGGAAAGTCTTTTACGGAGACTAGGAGTAAGCAAGCAACAGTAACTCGAGGTTAGACCCACTAGAAACGATTGTTCACTCCGCTCACCTTCTCTTTATTGTCGTTTTCCGACGGAGGTGAAGACGGAGTTTTCACGCTCCCCACCGATACCGCCTGGGTGACGGAGACTCCTCCGCCGGGGACCGCGCTGGACTTCTCCACCGTCTCCACCTTTATGAGCCGGTGCTTTGGAGACACATATTTCAGGTCCGAAGAGCCCACAGTGTTTAAACTTGATCCGTAGGGGATATTTCCACCTGGGGTGTACGGGTCTTCGAAGTCCAGTGCTTTCTGTAGTTGGTAAGCAGCGAGGATGTCCGGCTGAGCGGGGCTGGGGTAGGTGGCCCCGGACCCCGGGTGCTTGTAGCCAGGCGTGCCGGTCACACCGGTGGGACAATACCTGTAGTCCGGTTTTGGAGGCGCCGGAGGGGGTGCTTTGGTAGTTTTGAATCCTAGGTGCTCCTTGAACCACTTGGCCATGCTGCCAGTGCATCGCTCAAAAGTCAATTTATAGTAGTTAGATCCCCCTATCCTGGCCAGTTTGCGCGAATGTCTCCCAGCGTGGGGGTCCTTGGTCCCACTCCGAGCGGCTCCGGAGCGCCTCTCAGTCCCTACTTCTCCGGCGGGGAAACACTGCCGTTCTCGCGGCGTTCTGTGTCACAGTCAGGCACTTTCCTGGTTTGCCGCAACTCTGTCACACTGTTGACGGCGCTATGCTGTTCCTCACGTCACATTTCTTAACTACTCAACATGTAACCGCTTGCGGGAGAGTAACACACACGCTTCCCTCCCCTGCCTGAGAACATTCACTGCCACCTACTGGAGACATGGTGAACAACACACACACGCACACACAAGCATGACCTCACACATGAACACGCACGCACGCACGCACCCACACACACCCACACACACACACACGACCACATATGATATGACTATACACACACAAACACACACACACACGCTGGCTATAGAGTAAAATGCCTTTGTTTCAATCTATAAGATACATATGGGATTTGTAGTGGTTAAAATGATGGAATAGGCAATTGAATCACTTCTGAAAGTAGTTTTGGTTTGACATGAAAGAAAAGCCTGTCCCTCCATCTGAAATTCATATATTCCAGAGCACAGTGTTTCAACTGAGTGCTTTAATCTACTCTGTTCAGCATAGCATTTTCAATAGCACCCATTGGGTAAAATATTCATACAGTCCCCTAAAGTACTGTTGTGTTACACCACACAGGAACATCGGATTGCAAAGTGCATCGATGACCATTGAAGCGCGATTGGGCTTTCTTTATATCCTCTTCCGACCGAATCCAGTCTAGACTGGTTTATTAATCAGACTGACAACAAGAGAAGTTCAATGTTTGGTGCAGTTTTCATACAGTCTTTTACGGACAAGGGTACAAGTTAACATTATAAACATTTATTGCGTTTTCCAACCCGAGGACATACAAAATTCATATTTTTTGCCGCATGTTAAACACGCTCAAGCATACAGTGGGTTTTATGAAGCAATATTTCAATTTAATAGCATCACACACAGCCCAGGAAAAGGCGTGGACAGATCATTTTAACACTCTACAGGCCACAAGTGTAGAAATCTTTCCAAGATATCTTATTCCTTAATTGAAATGTAGTCATCTTTGCAAGGTACCTACTTCTATAGTTCATGATGTTTTCCTAGTATACGAGTGCATGTCTCTCCCTTGTGTTTCTCTGAACAATACCAATTGCAAGCATATCAAGAAATATTTTTTGAAACATGATTTTTTTTGTGTGTGTGTGTGTGTGTGTGTGTGTGTGTGTGTGTGTGTGTGTGTGTGTGTGTGTGTGTGTGTGTGTGTGTGTGTGTGTGTGTGTGTGTGTGTGCGAGCGACAGTGACTATGATTTGGCGTAGCCCCCTTGGAGACCAACCCCCGGTAGTTTCAGACAGGGAGCTATTTTTTAACCTTGAACTTACTGAGCTGAACATGTTGCCCTTGCAGACATTGTGTAGCCATATGGCTGAGCTGTCAACCCGACTGCATTCGTAACTGAATTAACCCACAACATTAAATTGTACAGAAAACTCTCAAGTTGTTACCAGGATAAAAACATGTGGATGTCAGTGAAGATCATTTTTTCCTTTTTTTTCTTGGAATGACCTGAATCGAACACAAGAACACATTCCAACATACAAGGAATGTACGTCTCTGTATGTCCTCATTTGTTCCTCCTCCTTTCGCTTTTTCCAGGAATGAGGGCTGAGAACACAATATAATTATGATTTAACGGTTCAGGAAAAAGGCCAGATGTGTCCCTGGAGGCAGTCACCCAAACAGCGTCCCCAAACAGAACCAGATAACTATTTATAAACCCAGAAAATCATAACAAGCCCGGGGCATATTTAGACGGTAGCCGGAAGAACAATCACCACACGATGGCTTTGGTTTTACTACCTCCACCCTCAGCCAAAAGAGAACCAGACGCCAGGCCCTGATAACCAGTCAACAAAGAACCAGTCAACAGACAAGTCAATTGAGAACCAGTCAACAGACAACCAGTCAACAGTCAACCAGTTAACAAAAAAATGCTAACGAAGAACCAGTCACCAGAGAACCAGTCAGAAAAGAACCAGTCACCAGAGAACCAGTCAGCAAAGAACCAGTCACCAGAGCACCAGTCAGAAAAAAACAGTCAGCAAAGAACCAACAAGTAAAGAACCAGTCAGCAAAGAACCTGTCAAAAGAGTATAACTTAACAGAGAACCAGTCACCAGGCAACCAGTCAACACAAAACCAGTCCCCATAGAACCAGTCCACAGACAACCAGTCCACAGAGAACCTATCAACAGAAAACTAGTCAACAAAGAACCAGGCAACAGCGAACAAGTCAACAGAGAAGAGAACCAGTCAACACACAACCAGTCAACAATGAGCACTTTTCCCATAAATCATAAATTTCCTTTTGCCTGTGTGTTTATCGCCATTCCAGCATAAAATAATGTTACGGGGATTGTGTGGAATAGCCATGTACATGGCTGTTATTTTGTTAGTGTAGTGGTGAATAACATGAACTGCATCGTTGTGCATATCGATCTGCCTTTTAATATGCTGTTTAATCCCCTGCAGCGTTCACTGAGACGGAATGGCTTCTAGAGGCTTGGGTTGCAAACACATCATAGAATCAATGGTCAAGCAAGACTTAGTTCCCTCAGCAGACACTTATTAATGACCACGCCTTACATTGTAGGATTGTAGTTTTCCAAATCAGCACTTCCGATTGAAGATCTAGAAGACTCAAGCATACATCCTGGCAGGAAGTGGACGGGAAAAATCACAACAAAACCTCTGTTGCAGAAACAGGGCACTTGAGTGGACAAGTGAACACTATGGAGCACTGTTTTCATGCCCCAGTTGCACATGCATACATACACACAAATATTTACAGATATAAACAAATATATCATAAACCCAAGTATATTGGTCCAGTCAAGTAAGCAAAATCAGTTCAAATGATGAATATAGGACATACAAATATTGCATCTATTTTGTCTAGTTTATCTTTGTGATTGAAACCTTGAATCATTGATCAAGGTAGGCCAGTAATAATAATGTCTACTCAATCTTGATTGACTCTAAAAGCTCACGGTCATTGACTGAATACCACAATCCTTCCAAGCAACATCCTATTCAATGCTCTGTCATTTCTATACAAAATTCATCTGCACCTCAACTTCATGATAAAAAGAAGAAAACAAAAAGGATAGAAGGCAAAATCAATATCAAAATCACTCTGACTCCACAGGCCAGTCAATTCCATGAAATGGCGATCGTCCCAATATGCTTTACACCTGTCGCGCATGGAACCAAAGATAAAACAATTACAAAAATCCTTTCATCAACACCGCGGAGCCAGGAAGAAAGTATGTTTCTCCACGGTCCTTGTCCACCGATACAGGTAGAAATATTGCATTCTGCTCCTTCGGGGGGTTCCATTCTTTATGAGCTGTGCCTCTGTGTTTGTGGATCAATCTCCACCTCAGCCCCCCTGATTGCAGTTATGTTTGTCTTCCTCCCCGGGCCTGTCACTCAGAACGGTGCGCGGCAGTGCAGGTCATGTGCACGGGAAATAGGCTTCTCACACACCTTCATCTGACAACAGACTGCCTGGCCCGGCCTTTGTTGCAGGCTAGCCCTCCACCACAGAGATGACATGAACCACTAATGGCTTCCCCCACTGGGAAGGAGGACAGGCATGGATTTTTGATCGGATTCTGTGTGTGTGATCCCCCCCATTTCCCCCATCCTCCCAAGCCTTCCCTCCCCTGATGCAGGTGTGCATACTAGATTTGAGCGAAGAGTATATTCACTGTTTTATTACTGCAGCGGGCCGGGCTCGACCAGCTTGACCTCTTTCTCATTGAACTATACTGGTGTGTTCATCCAGAAGTATTCATTCAGTCAACGCTTCGATGAAATCTTCTTCACGCCATTGGTAACCAATTGCCAATCACTGGCAATCGGTTACTATCTTTCTAAGTGTGCATGGAGAGTAGCTGAGTTTCGACCGGGATCAGTACATTACCATTTCAGTGGGGTGTTTCATAGCCTGATATGCAAACCATGTCTGATATCCCCCCCGCTCTGTCCCTCTTGACCAATGTCTGATGAAGAATTAATGCAGCCATCTCAGCGGATAATGAGGTAGATATTAAAACTCGGGCTTGACAGTTGCTATTAATCAACTGCTGTAATGGGCACGACCTTATAATACCAACTTCCTTTAAGAAAAAAAAGAAAAAACATTTGAAAAGTGGAAGAAATCTCCTTCTCAGTCCTGCCATCTTAGATTGATGTTTCTTCTACTCGGAGTTGTTAGGATAATGCCCTACATTTGACCTCAATCACAGAGCCATGCATGAGTGCAGTAATGTCCCACTTCTCTAAAGGGAGCGTTTGAGGAACCTCTTCAAAACACTGACAAGATCATCCCTCATTCGGACAGGAAGCTCATTAAAATGCGGATCTATCTGGTTTATATCAGTAGAGGGAATGCGGATCTATCTGGTTTGAATCAGTAGAGGAAGCGGGTAGCCTGACGCAGAAGGGTTGTGTCTCGATGAAGGTGTTTGAAGTCAGACCCAAGTTGAGGAACCCTTGGTGGCATCTCATCAGGGTTTATGAGTGTTCTGGTAAACGGCCTCTGATTCCATCTCCTGGCCCCTTCCCTTTGTACATCTGACGGCATATAACAGCAAAAAAATGACTGCCTCATCAATTATTCAGGAAATCCATTTTTGGGATCCTCCCTACCGGTTTACCCCAGCGGGCTTATACTCTTTTTATCCCCTCAAATATTCGGGATTGGTGATTTGTTTTTTGCCTCCTCTGACATTTGCAAAGCTAAAGATGACACAGTTTTACCTTTTCAAATCTGCTTGTAAACCACTTTGATGAAACCCCTCGCTCCAGGCAGGGAGCTGATGTTTGTGTGTGTACCACCGTGAAGGTGTGGAATTAAACCAGCCCTTTTCAACTTCTCTGTTGTCTGTATCGTTGGCCGATGTATCCCCCCGCCCCCCTGCCTGTCATGCTGTACCCTCTCTGTAGCGGTGAACAAGACGCTGTGAAGGGTGACTGAGATGAATGGCTGTGGTACGGCTTCCCAGGCCTGCCTCTCCAATCAGCCCACCACGGTCAATAACCTCTGGACAAATGGAGGTTTACATGCGGCCGGGTCCACACTGCCTCATAACGTCTGTAATGTGCTGTGGCCATGCATGCCCGCATTCTCACAAAGCATATGCCGGTCGCAAGAAATAGGCCAAAAGCTCACGTTAATGGAGTGGAACGCGCCGTGGTCAGCAGAGGGGTTTTAGATTAGTTTGTACGTTTCTTTCTTTTTGGCAACCCCCCCCCCCCCCCCCACACACACACACACACACACCCTCCCCCACCAAAACATCCCATCTATGTGTTCAAGAAATAGTTTTTTGTCTCTAAACTTTGCACATATTCAGGCCATGTCGTCACGACAATAGAACAACATGAGGCAACAGCAGTTATCTGGAACCTGTTGTTTTCTCTTCGCATCCAGCATGTTTCTTTGCTAAAATGAATAACGTGTCATTCATGGCCAACCTCGAATATCATTTCATTATTCTGAACGGCAATTACCTAAGTGAGAATTGCCAATGGTTCGATTTACATTGATTGCTTTGCCCGAGGAAAGCACCGTGATTGGACGGCTACCCCCGCTCCTCCTTGTCATCCCCGTTAATGAGGTCTGATGCACTTAAGGGGTAACCATCACGCTATGCAGGTAAACCGCGGCTTCCAACAAATTTACTCGGTCGTCAATTCTTGTCCATTGCTTTATTAATAGTTCTAATATTATAGACTTTCGCATTACAAAACAATCAACGGATGATTACAGAACTTGTGTTAGCTGACAGAGTAGCAAAACAAATACTAAAAGCTGAATTGAATTGCGATTATGGGTGAGACCTTAAGCGAAACGCAGGGATAAAAAAATCATTATTATTTTCCAAATAGTGCACTTTAAAAAAGTTTTGGCGTCCCTGAAAACATTGAAATGCTTGCGGTATTGTGTGAGAGGAGCGCGTCTCTAGAGCCACGGTGTTCGCCCTGATCTATGATGTTATTAACGACGGTTGGCTGCCACTGTTGAGTCTTTAGTATTCATCAATACCCGAGCTTTCTTCTAATTATATATTGATTCAGAAAGTCTTTGTAGCTGCAGCTATCATGGTTCGTTTTCTCCTGCCAAAAATCCCCTTTCAGAACGCAGGGACCTGTTTGTACAAAGAACCACCGGTCACCATTCAACTGCATAATTGCGATAATTAGCACACCTGTGGAATTTGTCGAGCGGGGGCGAAAGAAACCAGTTTTCTGTTTACATGCATTAACAGCCCTGGCTGTGAATGAGAACCGCATTCAACTCGACCAAATGCCTTCTCGCTCAGACTTCACAAGCCATTAAGCACAAGCATCCAGAATCCTTGAGTACCTCTCCAGCCTCTTCCCAGACAAATTAGACACAGTTGAGGAAAACTCCATATGGCCTCACCCATGGGAAATTAACCAGGGAGGCCGCAGTCATTTTATTTTCTTAAAGAGGAAAAAATAGGTACGATGAGGCGCAAAGAGAATAGAAAGAGAACACAATGAGGAAGAGACTGAGAGAGAGAGCCGAGAGAGAGACAGAGAAAGAGACAGATGGAGAGAGAGAGAAAGACACAGAGACAGAGCTAGAGAGAGACAGAGAGAGGTCGAGAGAGAGAGAGAGAGACAGAGAAAGACACAGAGACAGAGCTAGAGAGAGACAGATACAGAGAGAGAGAGACAGAGAGAGAGCGAGAGAGAGTCGAGATAGAGACAAAGACAGAGAGAGACATTGAGGGAGAGAGTCGAGTGAGGGACAGAGAGAGAGAGTTGAGAGAGACACAGAGAGAGAGAGTCGAGCGACAGAGAGAAAGAAAGAGAGAAAGTTGAGAGAGACAGAGAGAGACACAGAGAGACGGAGAGAGACAGAGAGAGACAGAGAGAGAAACAGAGAGAGAGACAGAGAGACAGCGACAGAGAGAGAGCGACAGACAGTGCGCGTGTGATAAAACCACCGAGCTGTGACAGATAAATAAGTAATGGCCTTGCGGCTTTGACAACGCGTGGCGGCGGCGTCTCTGAGACTCCACGGAGGTGGTCGTGTCGAGGGCGGGCGGTGATGAGCGACGGAGAAAGACGGATAGGTACGACGCTCCGACGAGACCCAGCAGGAGGGGGGAGTGTCCAAGCTGCTCACTGGCGTACAACTCACCGCTGACGGCCCTAACCGCAGCCTCATTACACACACACACGCTCAGACACACGCCAAAGTCCACCATCTCGCCATCTCGCAACAAGAGCAGCGGACAAGTGAGTGGCGAGCACTCTGCTCAATTAGGCAGCCGCACACGGTTTAGACCGGAGGGGCCCATTAAGAGGCAGTGTCCAGCCTGCCCAGTTAAGACTGGACAAGCTCATTTGGACGGCCCGGATCACACATCACAATATTTGATTTCAAGCAGAGAAAAAGCAGGAGTACCGCTGACCGGCTAACCATAATCCAATATACACACAGATCTTTAATGACTATTTCACTGTAGGCCTTTACTAGAGGTCCACATCATGTGACCAACATCTATCGTAGCAAAATATGTCAGCTATGAATATGAGTTTGGAATAGACCCTGGGATGATTGTATGGTTTAATGTTTATATTTCTTTCAACATAAAGGGTATATTTACCATACATTTGCATATATACATGACAAGCAAGAGTTTTTCTAGTGTTTGATCCTCTTCCACAATGCCTGCACTACACCCCACTATTCACCATCATTACACTGTATATTATGTGCATAATGAGGCTGTTACTTATGGAGGGAAAAACACAATGTCTCACTCCGAATAAATGGTCTAATCCCTTGTATGTAATAATTACAGTTCTGATGAAAGCGTGGCCAAAATGATGAATGGCGCGTCCAAGTCATTATCACTAATCACTAATCACCACTTAGCCATCACTCATCCTCAGACGTCCAGCAGTCTCCCGTATACACAAAGGGACGTTGAAAAAGGGAACAGACATTAGTAACAGGAACGAATTGAAGTGGCAGACATCCATCTTGGACCCGGACAGTAAGTGGGGAAATCGAGTTTCCCTGAGGAAGGACATCCTCTTCTGTGGTCCCCCTGGGATCCAACCTCACTGTGGAGAGAGAGAGGGAGAGAGTGAGAGAGAGAGAGAGAGACACACACACACACACACACACACACACACACACACACACACACACACACACACACACACACACACACACACACACACACAGAGACAGGGAGATGGAGAGACTCACAGAGAGAAAGACAGAGAGAGACGGACAGAGAGACAGGCAGAGAGAGAGACTCAGAGAGCGAAAGGGAGGGAGAGAGACACACACAAACACACACACACACACACACACACACACACACAAACAATAGAAAGCGAGAGAGGGATACAAAGAGACGGACAGTGATAAGAAGACAGAGAGGTGCAGAAAGAGAAAGGGAGAGATGGCAATAGAGGCAGTAAAGAAGGTCTGTCTGTCCTCAGAGGTTTGAATGTACCTCTACAACCGTCTCTAGAAGACAATGAGGCCCTCTCCCGGGGTAGGGGGCCCTGACCCTGTCGTTCACACCGTCTCATTGTTTCACTGCTGTTATGATCACTGCTACTGCTCTACAGCTGCTGCATGAAAACATCAGCAAATCACAGCACGGGCAGATGGCTCGACGACGCATTAACAAAAGATACAGAGAACAACGACTCATTCAGCAGTCAGGGGAAACACAGACAGATGGGCCGATAAAGCCAACAGTTAGCAGGTAACAGTAAGACAACAGGGAGGACGGAGGTGCTGATTGGTGGATGGATCGTTAAACGGACCAATTGACAGACACACGCGATGCAAGGCAGGGCAACAGACAAGGAGATAGACTGGAAGGTAGGACGGCTGGATACAGAGGCTACAGCGGAATGAAGCCTGTCGGTGAACAGCTTAAGAGTCTGTTCAACATAAACGTTAAATGGACTGTTTTTATACCGCGCTTTTCTAACCAATGGCCACTCAAAGCGCTTTACAATATAACCTTGCATTCACCCATTCTTGCACACATTGACCCACCGACAGCGGTGTAAACCGTGCAAGGATACAGCCAGCTCGTCTCCTTGGAGCAGGCAGGGTGAGGTGCCTTGCTCAGGGACACCTCGATGCTCTAGGTAGGCTAGGAGGAGCCGCGCATCGAACTATCAACCCTCCGGTTACAAGTCGACCCTCTCTACCTCCTGAGCAGCATGCCGCCCCATGAGGTCTCTTTTTACATCGTCTTTAGTGCGCCTTTATTGCGGATTTGCCTTAAAACGCACACCAGCCAAGTCCCGTCTCAGTGAGCATAATTAACACCCCAGATAAAAAACTTCTCCCAAGGGGGCAGTCCCGTCGAAATATATTTAATTGAACTAACTGAATAATAAAGAATGAAGTGCGAGTCGTGTGGCGCGGGGGATGGAGGGGAAAGAGCGTCGAGTGGTATGAATCAGGCGCTTTCCCTCGGAATGCCATCAGCGGAAATGGTTTCGGACGCTAAAGCAGGGTGCGCTGAAGGGAATAAATCTCTTTCTCCACCTCCCATTCTTCCACAAGGGCCTTTTGTGTGTGTGTCTGTCCGTGTGTGTGCGTGTGTATGGTGTAATTAAATGTGTGTTTGTGTGTATGTGTGTTTGTCTAAACGTTTATGGGTTGTGTGTGTGTGTGTGTGTGTGTGTGTGTGTGTGTGTGTGTGTGTGTGTGTGTGTGTGTGTGTGTGTGTGTGTGCGTGTGTGTGTGTGTGTGTGTGGGTGCGTGTGGGTGTGTGCGTGTGTAAACCTCAATGTGTGTGTGTGTGTGTGTGTCTAAACGTCAGTGTGTGTGTGTGTGTGTGTGAGACTAAAGAGCATGACCTTGCATGCTAATCAGCCACTTCTCCCCCTCGGGGTCAAGGTGGTTAGCGGACCCCCCGCCCCGGTGTGATCAGCCCTCCAGCGGAGCGGAGCGGGGGGGCAGCGCGGGGTCCGGACACCGCCCGCTGTCACCCTGATCCCCCGGCCCAGTAAGAGGCACTGGGAGCCCCCCAGCATGCTAATGGTAGAGCAGAAAACCACTCACACAGAGTCTATAAACCATGGGTCTGTATTACAGACATAATAGTTTGGTCGCAATCACTCAATCACTCAATTGATTTGCGTGTGGAAGTGGAAGCACACACACACAGAAGAACACACACAAACGCACACACACACACACACACACACACACACACACACACACACACACACACACACACACACAGACAGATACATGCATGCGTGCACACTCATATCTCGATTAAAAGCTGTCAAGATTATTAATGGTAAAACCATAGCCAGGGTCAAAAACTGTTTCTGCCCCACTTAGAGAGCGGAATGATAAGATCAATATTGTAGCTTCAGGGTGATTAACACAGATCACATGTAACATGTTTGTCTGTGGCATGAGTGTCTTGTGCACCGGGGTCTATGCATTCTTTATTTCAATGTTATGAAACCCCTTGCTGTCCGTTCGGATGAGCAGCTTGAGTCCCGTCTTAATAATGCCCATTAAATCCATGGATTTATGGAGACGATGGACTTACGAATG
>NC_136938.1:6101478-6201478 GCF_949987615.1 Pollachius pollachius | reverse complement strand
ATAGGGGGAGAGTTCAGAGAATACAACATTTCTTTAAGGATTAAGCAGGGGGGAGGACATATTGCTCAAAGATGTCGGCCATCAGGGATTGAACCAACAACTCCCGAGCCACAACAATGTCCTCGCTTCTCCTCCAGCATAATAAAACAACTCTGACGAGGCTCTCTCTTCAGTTCACTGTTTTTGTGCCCTATTAGTTTCCACCGCCCCCTCTTTGAACCCTGATATGATGATAGCATAACGCGCCGCACTTCCTCCAGTCCAGAGCTGAATGTCTGTGCTCTCTCTCTCCCCCCAGCCGTCTGCTAAATGGAGCACAAGTCCTGGGCGGCTGGGAGCGTGACGGAGAGGAGGTGTGAGGAGGAGGTGTGCGGGCCAGACAGTGCTACACAAGCAGACACTGCCTGCCGTGAATGCTGAGCAGTCCTACCTCGTCCTCATGTCCCCTCGGTCCCCTCTGTCCTTTCCTTCTCCCCTCTCCTCTCAAATGGCTTTAATTCAAGATGATGTGTTTGAGTCGAGTGTGAGCTCCCTCCAATTGCGATCCATTCACAACCTTTAATTTATGATTTTTATTCCATTTGATTGTTCCTCCCTATTGTAGTATTTTTAGGTGTTGGCTCATTGTCTGCTTGTTGAGTTAAAGGTTGCTGTGTATGAATCGGTCTACATTTGACCTACATGCTCTTACTTGCTTGAAGCTATATCGCTCTAAACTTCAAAAGACATGAGAAAAACAACAGAAAACTCTACTTTCAAAGGACAGCGTTCTGCTGAAATGTTACCACAGAGAAGTTTTTCTTGTGTACTATCATCAGGGAAATACTTCACCGACTGACACTTCTACAGTGCAGTGTCCGGAAGAGGTAGGAGCCAATATGTGCTGGCATTAAAAGTAGCAAATAGCCATGTCACTATGGGCCATGGTATTGGAAGATAAGGAATGCACACACAAACACACACACACACACACACACACACGCATGCACACACACACCCACCCACACACACACACACACACACGCACACACGCGCACACGCGCACACACACACACACACACACACACACACACAACACACAGACACACGCACACTCACCAAATGTGTCAACCTCAGCATAAAAAACGCTGTTTTACAATCAATTGAGGTTCAGGGTTATGGCGTTCCACTCGGATGTTGCTTAGTACAGTGAATCCCAAAGCGACCATTACTCTTTTAGTGCGAGCGGGGCAATCAATTCCAGCATTAGGCCTGCTGGAGAGCGGCCCACGGTGAATCTTATGAGCGGGGACGAGGAGAATGACAATGTTCTGATGGCTCCCCGAGCGCCTCCTTGGTGTCCAGACTGCAGCTGCCTCCCCGTGATTACAGGGCCGGGGAGACACTCTGCCAGGTGGCCTATGGTTGGACCCCTGATTTAGCGCCACCACCGTCCCCAGGTGGGAAGCGGTATTAAGGACGCTTTGCAATAACCTGCCTGGTTGACAGAGGACACGACCATGAAACGTCCCAGTACTTATGAAGAGGCTTAGGTAAGCTGCACCAATGAAGACCGTGATACCGGCTACTGCGTGGAAGAAAAGCCAAAACATGGGCGTTATGTGCTCCATGATCCACTGTTTGGAATACTAATAGTGTAGAAACAAGAAAAAAGTGTTATCCTATTAAATATATCTCAGTGTGTAAGACAAGAACGACCGCATTATGAACGCCATCAACGGCGCTACAAAGAAGATTAAAAAAATCCTTCACACAGAGAGGAACACAAGGCGTACGGAAACAAAGAAAACTGCTCCGATATAATAAAGTGCTAATAAGAAGTGACAGAATAAGACCAAAGACAAATCACAATTTCCACGCAGTATTTAAAAACAATATTACAGCTTCCTGTAAAAAAGTAAGTGGCCAATGAAATGTCTTCACCGTAATGGATATGAGGCATTGGTATTCCTTTGTAGTCGTTGGGTTTTTATTCTCCCTGTCATAAATGTTACTCTGTGAAATTGCCAGTTAACTTTACGGCAGGGGCAAGTTTTTAATCTGCTCTGAAAGCCTATTTAAACCTACAGGCCGACTGGCACCCTATCAGACTATAGAGGACTAGGTGGCTGTGCCCAAGCTAAGTAATTACCTTTCTAATAAATACCAATATCGTAATGAGAAGAGCGATAACGGGCTGTTAATCACTGTTGGACAGTGCAACAGGAGATGAGGTAATACTGTTGGCTACCTGATATGGTTCGGTCTTGCTGTAATGTTTTTTTATTTCTGTGTTTGACATGAACAGACTTTAGTCTCGCACAAATAACAAGGTTAACGTGAACATTCGGATCTGATAGACAGAAGAGGTATGAGTAATGAACACCTCCACGCTTTCTTTATTCGCTCGCACCGAATCCTCCCCAAAGGCTTCTCAGTCCTGTCACAAGTTTATCTAAAAACCACACTGAACTAAAAACACCGCCCTACCCCCCCCCCCCGAGAGAAAATATAAAAGCGTGGGTGGTGGAGCCGGTGCTATCTAACTGGATCTAACACTGAATTCTAATAAAGCGGCTGACATTTTGGAATGCGGCGCTTCACGGCTCGCTGCCGGCAGTCGGCACACCTGCTGACAGCCATCAGTCTAGACCGCCGCTAGACTGGGGACCACCTGTTGGAGCAGCCCCCCCACCCCAGAAGGAGGCCTGCTATGTCCAAGTAATAATATTTTTGTAATAACCTCACACACACACACACAAACACACACACACACACAAACACACACACACACACACACAAACACACACACACACACACACACACAAACACACACAAATACATACACAAATACATGCACACACACACACACACACACACATACACACACACACATTAACACACACACACACACACACAAGCTCATGCTAGTGTAGGTGGGTTCTGTGGGTGTGATATTCGTTGAACATTTGTTTCTCAAGTGAGATATTCGTGTAACAAATTAAATTAGTAATTTTAGCGGTTTGTGTGTGTGTGTGTGTGTGTGTGTGTGTGTACGTACGCGTGCGTGTGTGTGTCTGTGTGTCCGTTGGTGTGTGTGTGCATGCGTTAATGCATGTGTTGTTTTCTCTCTATAGAGGTGGACGTGTGAAGGGGGAGGGGAGGAGGCCTTCCTATGTGTTGCATTATGTTTGGTGATTATTGAGACCCACCAGACATCCAGAACACTTTGGCCATGTGCATCTCCATGAGTGCTGATTGGCCATGGGTCCACTCATCACTCTGTGGGTCCACCCAATCCTTCTGATCCATTTTTTTTATCCCATTATCCCTCTCAATCTATCTTTTTTGTCCACTTCACCTCTCTCTCCCCTTTCTCTTCACATCTCTCTCCCTCCCCCCTCATTTTTAATGTGTGTTAATCTTTTCATTATCCCCTCTCTATCTTCATCATATTCTCCTGAGTCTATCTCTCTTCCTGTTGTATCACCGTATCTTTTTTGGTGTTTCATTCTTCCCCTTACGTTTCCTTCTTTCCCTCCTCTTTATTGACACCCCCTTGATGAAGCAATCTGTCCCTCACGCAGTGCGCTGCAGGCTGGGTGAACAGTGACACGTGAAATAAAGCTAAATGAAGGACCGACTGCCACTTCATTACAGCTGACCATAAATCCATTCCTGCCCGCCCAGCTTCAGCCTACGAAACATTCATCAGCACAGAAGCTAATTTCTATATAAATATTACTTGATGTAAAATATTATCGTACAATATAATATATTGCATCAACTACATGACTTCATGCTTCTGTATGTTTTACAACATGTGATTTCATTTTACCATTGCATTAATTCATTTTCTACGTGGTTCCTACATGTTTTCTACGCGGTCTAATTAACTGTCATTGATGTAACTGGTGACCAAGTTTAACAACAGCACTTATTTTCAACCCTTTTTTTTTCACTTTTGACAGCCTGGAAGTTCAACCCGTTGCCTCCGAGTTTTCAGATAAGACCCTGAATTGGTTCAAATCCCAGGGCATCAAATTCCTTAAGACCAGGGATATCCGTCAGATCCCAGCTACAAATATCAAAGTGACTACACGTGCGTGTGAATGTGTGTGTGTTGGCATGTCCACTCCAAACTTTCGGCAAAATAGGGGTCTGATGAGGTCATCACTGTAATTATAGAGCCCTGTCAGATCACAATCTCTCCCCCCCATCCCTCCCCCCTCCGTCCATCCCCCTTCACCCCTCCCCCTCCATGGCTCCCCCCTTCACCTCACCACCACACCCCCTACATCACTTCCCCCTCCCCCTCCCACCCCCCTCCCCCTCCCCCTCCACTCTCCCAACTCCATCTCTCCCCCCTTCGGCCCACCCCCACACCCCCTTCATCACTTCCCCCTCCCCCTCCCACCCCCCTCCCCCTCCCCCTCCACTCTCCCAACTCCATCTCTCCCCCCTTCGGCCCACCCCCACACCCCCTTCATCACTTCCCCCTTCAATCTCCCCCCTGCATCCCTCCCCTTTACATCTCCCCCCCCCCCCCCGATGCCCCTGCAGGACTTGTCCTTTGGGGACCTTGACGTAAACCGAATGGAATCAGGTCGGCTTAATGGAGAGAGGAAACATTAGGTCTGTAATGAGATCCTGCTGGGAGATGAGTGTCTCACTGTCCCGGCTGCTCGCGGCTAGGCGGTGGCAGCACCCCTCATCTCTCCCCGCACTGGCCCCCCAGTCTCCTGACGAGCTGAGCTTGGATCGGGGGAAGACCTCGCCAGAGAGGGCTGGTATCAGGAAGATTGTTTGTTGCCGTCTTGATTTTAGCTAGCAGGCGGTGCCCGTGGATCAGTGGCCCAGGAGCAAGACAGGTCGTAGGGGCAACTGGATGGTCGCTGGTTTGATCCCCGGCTCCCTGGAGCTGAGTGTTGAGGTGTCCCCGAGCAAGACAGCTGCATTGCAGGCTTGTCCCCGCCATATGTGTATGAACGGGGGGGAAAGACCGGGTGAATGTCCAGTGATGGTCAGCGGGTCTTACATTAGCTCAAGAGGTAGAACGGGTTTCCTTGTAACTGGAAGGTTGCTAGTTCGAAACCCGGCTCCCCCTAGCTAGAGTGTCGGGTCGCCCCTGAGGAAATCCCCTCACCCTGACTGCTCCTCACAAGCTGGCTGTCGCCTTGCTGGCTTGTCCACGTGTATGAGCGGTCGAATGACGGGTGAATGTGAGGCAATAATTGAGTCCTTTTTGCAAGCCGATGATGGTGATGATGCTGTCATAGTGCAGCTGGTGCCTGCCAGAGATGGATACGTCTCCACGGAGGACGGGAGGAGCCTCTTGAATGTCAGTTGAACCAGAACCACAGATTGTAGACATCAGCCTCCACCCAATATGGGCGTGGGAGACGGTTGTTTGACACACATCCCTGAGGATCTGAAATCTCAAGCACCAGATCCTACATGGAGCGACATGGCAGCAGATGTTTGCTTGTGTTTGTGTGGTTGTGTGTGTTTGTGAGTCTTTGTTTGTTTGGGTGTGGGTGTTTGTGGGTTTCTACAGTATGTGTGTGTGTGCGTGTGTGTGTGTGTGTGTGTGTGTGTGTGTGTGTGTGTGTGTGTGTGTGTGTTTATGTGTGTGTGTGTGTGTACTTCCAAGGTGAAGCAGCATGAAAACAAAATGCTGCTATTATAGATTCCATAAAAGATGACACTTTTATTTCACAATCACATACACACACACATTGAAACACACACACACACTTGCACACACATAAGAACACACAGACACACTCGCACACACATAAGAACACACAAACCCACATACACATAACCACAAACAAATAAACACACGCACAATAACACACACCTTAATATGCATAACTGTAGTCACAAACACAGCTTTGCACGCAAATACAAAGACAAAGTTTTCTCTTTCTGGTTGGCCAACAGCCAGTGGGGACTACAAGTGTGTGTGCTTGTGTGTGTGTGTGTGTGTGTTTGTCATTCCAAGGTTGAGCACTATGAAAGAGAATGCTTTCCCAGAGCCCTGAAAAGTGTTTCTTAGCATGTCAGGCTGTTAGGAAGAACTGTGTATGGGCTAATGGAGGACTGGTTGGAAATGGAGGACTGGTGGTTGGTAATGGAGGACTGGTGGTTGGTAATGGAGGACTGGTGGTTGGTAATGGAGGACTCGTGGTTGGTAATGGAGGACTGGTTGGAAATGGAGGACTGGTGGTTGGTAATGGAGGACTGGTTGGTAATGGAGGTCTGGTTAATAATGGAGGGCTGGTTAGTAATGTCAGTCTCTCTTTCAGTCGCTCTCTGTTTGTCTTTCTCTGTCTCTCTCTTTCTCTCGGTCTTTCTTTCCCTCTGTCTGTCTCTCTGTGTATTTCTCTCTGTGTCTGTCTCTCTATCTGTCTCTCTATCGCTCTCTCTCTGTCTGTCTGTCTGTCTCTCTACCTGCCTTTCTATGGCTCTCTCTCTCTCAGTCAGTCTCTCTCTTGTTCAGACTCCCTCTGTCTGTCTCTGTCTATCTCTGTGTCTGTCTCTGTGGCTCTCATCTATCTGCTGACCCTGTGGCTGGGGCAGGATGCAGCTGATGCCCTGGAGAGAGGGTCCTCTGGCTGATGGAGGACCCAGGGTCTCAGTGTGGGTATTCTCCGGGGCTGGGCCGGCCACAGCACAGCTCTTGTTTCAGGGGAAAGTGTGCGGAGTGCTTGAGACAACGCAAAATATATGTATCTCAAAACATATTTGTGTCACATGTTAAAATAAAAGTCGATGAGTAGATGAGCAAGTGGTATGCAAGTGTTAAATTCATTACATTGATCTTGTTAACATATAAAACCATGTCCATTGTCCTATAGCTGTACCAATGCGACAATTAGCGCAGCTCCAAAGATCTAGTGTGGAACAGCAATTCTAACTCACTTCTCACCGCGTTATTAACAATGAATAAATAATAATACCCTCAATTCCCCGTCTGGGAAATGAGTATCTCATCTCACAGGTTGTGTGCTGAATGCTCTCCGATTTATTGTCGTGTTTAACGCACAAACACACAAAGAAGGCCCACCTGCAATTCTACCTCACACCACGTGACAGAGGGACTCACTAACACTCGGCCACGGCGGTTCCCAACTCCACTCAAATGCAACCCGAGACATATCTCGGGTCTGCCGGCGCCTTATTAAAGCCATCCTTTCTCAGCGGCTCCGGCAGCCTCCCTCCGCCGTCCGCGAGTGAAATGCTCCCGCCGCCTCTACCGGCGCTGGGCAACAGCGGCGTGTCGATAGCGCCGTCTCCCGATCCCCCGTAGCACATTAATACATTAACAATAAATAATGAGGAAATCCATTAGGGGAGACTTTGCATATAGACAGCCTACTTACGCTGGAAACCGTCATTAGCCTAACCTGCTGTCCTCGCCGTGCCACCGTGGGCTGGTGAGGGGAAGGGAGAGACAGCAGGGGGAGGCAACGTGGAGACAAGTGACAAATGTGTCTTCTCTGTTCAGCCCATCCCTCAACACCGCACGCCGACCGCAGAACACCTTTACCGAGAGACCAGCCTCCCCTCTCTCCCTCTCGCCTGCCCTTCCCTCTCCCCCTCTCCCTCCCTTACCTTCTCCCCTCCCCTCCCCTCCCTCCCTCTCTCCCTACCCTTCTCCCTTCCCTTCCTCACTCCCTCCCCCTCGCCCGCTCCTCTCCCCAGCTCCCTCTCCCTCTTTCTCTCCCGTGCCTCCCTACCTACCCTTCTCCCTTCCCTCCCTACCCTTCTCCCCTTCTTCTTCCTCCCTCTTCCCTCCCTCCCTTCCTCCCTCCCTACTCGCTCCCACCCTTCTCCCCTCCTTTCCTCCCTCCCCCTCTCTCTCTCCCCTCCCTCCCTTCCTCCCTCCCCCTCTCTCTCTCCCCTCCCTCCCACCCTCCCTCCATCCTACCCACTCCCCTCTCCCTCCCTCTCTCCCAATCCCTCTCCCCTCCCTGCCCCTCCCTCCCTCTCACCTCCTCCCCTCCATCAACATGGAGAAAAACCTATTAGTTCCACATTAATCAAGATGGCTTGAATCGAGAGGGAACTCTGACAGGTGACAAAATGAAATACTTAAGAAGTAAACTCAGCAGGGGTAATAGTGTGGTAAGTTAGGAAGATTTGAATTCAGGGGGAAACGCTGCAAAATAGGCCTCCGCTAATCCAGTGTACTCTACGACCCGAGATCTTTGGGTGCTGTAATGTGATATGACATGATATGATCTGGCCCATGGAAGTTATAGTTCCTATCCGCCTGAGAGCATTGGTTCAGCACTATGCAGCGTGCAGTGGGAGAGCTGTCTCTTTCATACCCTGGTTCCCTCACACACTCACAGACACATGCACACACGAGCACACACACACACGCACACACACACACACACACACGCACACACACACACACACACACACACACACACAGGTACACACACACACACACACACACACACACACAAAATAATAGGGAGAGCTGTCTCTTTCATACCCTGGTTCTCTCACACACTCACAGACACATGCACACACATGAGCACACACACACAAACACACACACACACGCACACGCACGCACACGCACACGCACACGCACACACACACACACACACACACACACACACAAAATAATAGACACACACACCCAGACACACCCACACACACACACAAACAGACACACACACACACACCTGGCCACACCTATAGGCCATGGCGAGCCTCAAACACTACCCCACATTAAAAAAACTACTGCTGCTACAGCTTTGTGTCCACTTACAAGCCAAGTCCGCAGCACGTGCCTCTAAACCAGCCCTCACTCCCCAGGATTAACTCTGAAGACCGATGCAGTGCCAAGTCCGCTGCCAGCCTCCAGCTCATTACTCAAATCACTGCGGACGGCTCATTAAATATGGAAGGACTTAAGCATTATTGGGATTTATAGCCGATCCATCACGCGGCTCTCCTCCCACTGCCCACCTGGGCAAGATGCCCACTCATGCAGATCCATCAGCTCAGCATCTCTGGGGCTAGGACGGCGCCAGAGGGAGCAAGGAGACACGGAGCCCAAGGTTGGTCGCAACGATGGGAACGGAGCCAATCTCTCGCTACCTGGAACCTCCACACCGCCGCCGCCGCCGCCACCTCTGATTGGCTGCTTACTTCCCCTCCCAAGCGGACGCTTCATGCCATCAACAGCTCCTCGCAGACACATGTTGGCAGGGTTGTTAGGGGAAACAGCAGGATTGTTAGGGAACGCCATGGTTGTTACTAGGGAAACGCCCTGGTTGTTAGGGAACCGCTGGCATGTTTGCTGAGATGGCAATGTGCCGAGGGCGTGCTGGGTTAACACGCTCTGGATGACCTGTGGCTCCGGGGTCCTGGTTGCCACGCTAATAAGGATACCCAACATCAGGGTGGCAGGGGGGGACAATCCTCACTTTAGCCTGGCCCTGTGGCCTGTGATGAGGCCCTTGGTGGTGTATATGGAACGTACCGGCCAGTGAAACTGGACACGTTTCAGCATCGTTGGACCCAACGTTGGCTGTGGGTCCTAGGTGTCACAAAAGCAATATAACCCAATCAACAGCACCCCATAAACAGCACCCCAACAACACCACCCCAACAACAGAACCCCAACAACACCACCCCAACAATACCAACCATACTTTGAGGAATTTAGATCTAACAAGTTTTCATTTTAGTCAACATTATTAAGTGAGAATAAATAACGGAAATCTCAGTGTCTCAGTGCATCAGTTCCCACCCAATAATACCGGGTAGGATGCACTGCATAATCCCATCATGGTGACTCAGCGCTGAACTGTGATTGCTCTGGCTTTCCTTGAAGGTAGAATGCCTCACACACCTTTTCTGTTTATTTCGCTTTTCACACAAATGAGATCCGCCTTCAAAGGAGCAGTAAAAAGCCGGCTCTGATGCGTGACAGAGCCGCCACCGTGCACCTTTCATCTGCCTCCCCCTTGGACCACCCATCAAATCCTTTAGACCCGTTGCTCACATTCACGGAGGATAAGCCATCCGTGGTGAAGGAGCTGTATGGTTCCTCAACACCCACCCACCAGCAAATCAAGGCAGCTTTCTCCTCGACACGTCAGGCGGCTGAGACACGACGAAAAGAAAAGTAAGAACAACTCTGACAACGTGGCCGTCTATCGCTGTGATCTCCCTCAGCTCGCCTTGGGCATAGTGCCGTGTCAGGGACGAGGGGATTAATTCACGATTGCGTTGGGGACCGCGTTTCGTTTGTTCATGCATGACTGGCTGCAGTGTTGTGGGTCTCTGAAGCGTTGCTGCTCAAGGCTGACAGTCTTGCAGAGCCGCAGGTAGTAAGATGTCAAGGTAGGGGGGAAATGACAAGCCATTTAATGCGGGGCCATTTACACCCGTCTGTAAAAATATGCCACCTGTAAACGCCACAAGGCTATCGCCATGGGCACGACATGACGTCGATGAGGGATTGGATATTCAGCAGCAGGGATGTTTGTGTGTGTGTGTGTTTGTGTGAATTAGTGTGAGCGTGTGTGGGTGCGCAAGCGTGTGTGTGCGCGAGTTTTGTGTGAGCGTGTGTGCGTTTGCGTGTGTGTGTATTAATAAACGTCAGACCAATGTATTTGTGTGTTCTGGTGTCATACTATGAGTGGAGCAATCTATTGTCGCAGTTCCAACAAAGATCCTCCAAGGAGCCGACTGACAGAAAAACCTCCCTAGAGTGGATCACCTCCACAGACCAGACAGTGTGCGTCCAGGTGGAACCGAGGCGGGAGTGGTGGTGTTGGTGGGGCTGAGAGGTGGGGGTGGAGGCTGGTGAGCGGTGGTGGTGGAGGCTGAGAGGCTGGAGAGGGCGGAGAGGCTTTACGTGTGACAAGAGGAAGAGCAGAGGAAAGGGGCAGGGGGAGGACGGATCGCCCGCAGCGTTTACCTCCCCCAGCTCCACACAGCCGGAGGATGGATGGATGCGGTGGCACCACCCTCCCCCTCCACCCTCCACCCGTACTGCCCCCCCTTTGTGAAGAACGAGGGGTCCCGGGTCATCGTAATGTCCCGGTTCTCATCCAGGTGGCGCCGGCCTATTGACTACTCTCAGCGGCGGGAGAGAGAAGCCCCTCCAGGAAGCGAACGAGGCGGTAGATTGATGAGGCGTCGGCCGGACCCGCCTCTCCTATCTGGAGGCGGAAATCATACGGGGGACAGCGTGCGGTCGCTCTGCCAGGCTGGGGGGGGGGAAGCATTCATCACGACAATTTTCACACTCAGCTAAAACAACCCGGGTGATTAGAGGCAGCGAAAGGGGAGGACAATGTTAGTGTCCCCGGGTTTGGACCCATTAGCATATTAGCTTAGCTAAAATGTGTGAACCGTCAAGGCAAATGGAGTAAGAAGGTCGAGACCCAATTAGAGGTTGAATAATATGACACTCCAATAATACTACACCATTATACTTATCCCTGGGTTTCATTCTGCGTCCAAAAAACGAGATCACGGCCGTCCGTTTCACAATGGATTTTTGTTATTCTACCAGAACCGAATAATGGCTTCCGTCGTAGAGGTGGCGTTTATCTGCCGCTCGCAGTTTTCTGTCCGACATTGTGGAACACAACAGGTATCCAATGAGAGGGCAGAGGGGCCGGCGACAGGCCCAGATAAGATACTTATCTCCAGGGGCGTAGCGAGTCTTATCTCCCTTATAGCGCCTCGTACCTCTTGGCTCTAAAACAGCAAGGCAATGATCCACTTTCAACAAGGGCCCCGGGCCCCTGACAGCAGGGGAAACGGGGTAATTGAGTTTTTTCCCAATCCTCGCTTAGCTCCTCTTCTTCTGGGTTTGAATAACCGGGTCGTTATATCTGTGTCATCTGGGTTAGTGTCATTTATTTGTTCGTCGAAATGGGACAAAGAATGTGTAATGCTACTATCACTTTGAGTTAATGTCAATTTGGGGTATGTCTAGGTGTAAAGCGTTTAAATAGGGACCAAAAAACGTAAATCAAACAAGAGTAACCTCTTTTTAAAACCGGCGAATCCATTGCAACACAGGCGATGGCTAGGTGCTGTCGTTCAGCAGGAGTCTGGCGGAACTGTAGGTGTGACCCATGAACACGTTGTCTGCTGAGGACAGGCGCTACACGGCGTGGCATTTGCGGTTGTAAAGTTTGCTTAATCATTAGCTCTATAAAAACAAAGCTTTAATGACCTGCTTCCTTTTTTTTGTCCTGCCAACAGTGCGAATGTGTTCAGAGAATCACATACACGCATGCACAATGCACGCACACGTACACAAACTCATACACACACACGCACACACACACACACACACACACTTCTTCACTGCCAAATATAAATTAAGAGGGAATGTCTCCCTCCCTCCCAGTGTCACTGGGTCTGTTAAGCCAATCTAAAGGTCCTATTCATCAGCCCTGAAAGCTCTCGGCTGCCTCCTCATCCATCAGTGGCCACCATGCGCCTGCAACACACCTCCAGTGCCGCTCCTGCAACACACCAGATGATAGGGACATGTCGGGGCGCATTCCAACCCAACCTCACACCCGAGAGATCCCTCATCCCTGCACCCCTCCCTCCAAACACCTCCCCCCCCCTTCCATTTTCCCACTGACCCTGTCGACGCACCCCAGCCCACCATCTCAACAACTCCCTCTTCCCCCCCCCCCCCCCCCCCCTCAGCACTGTATGGGGAGCTGTCCACAACCAGATGCTGAGGGCTTCATTAAGTGAGAGCACATCATCCATTCTCAGCACAGACTGGATGTTTTACCAGATTAAATGTCACCCCGCTGATTAGTGAAGCGCCGGCAGTGAGGGTGCTGCCGGTGACGGCCGCACCATGATCTCACCGCTGGTTTTCTTCGAGATATCATGATCTCCTCGGTTCTGTCATCCAAGAATAGATCTTTCTGTAAACATTTTCATTTTTTTTTTTACTTCATCTCCGTCTTAAGAAGGAAAGGACCTCCCTGTATGTGCAGTCTCTGTGACCCACTAAACGTGTTACTCTCCCATCACTGAACCTTCCCCTATTCTTCTCCGTGCCCCTGTGTCTCCCGACGAGGTCGTTCGGTTAGTCCCCCCCTGACACGGTGGCATCCCCGTGGAGCGCGCTATAATAGCAGGGGAGGTTGATTTATCAGGCAGTTTGAAAATCGATGCAAAACAATAATTCAGTTCCACCCCTCTGCTCTGTGGTTCGGTGCATTAGCCGTCACAGGGAGACAGATAGTCCATTTCACTTGCTCTACATATTGAGCGTTTTGGCTGCACCTCCAGGCTACCGCCTAGAGACCGACGTGGGGATGAAACGTTCTCTCTCCCTGTCTCCATCTGTTTAACGGCGCTTGTGTTTGCGTCGTCTGTTTGCCACAAGGGCTGACAAAAGCAACAAACATTGTGCATATGTTAATGATGGAGGCCCTCCAGCAGTCCCCTTAAGGATAGTATATTTGCTGTGATTATGCTGTTATGCTACGCTAATAGGTAACAAGGCACAGACAGACTTCTGGGTATCGTTAGCATAATAGAGCCTGACATCCCGGGACTGATAGAAGGATGCACTCACTGGTTTCATTGTCCCTCTTTTACTCCTGCAGGGAGACTTTTTACTTCCATGCCCAGGACACAGTATTGAGTAAGCATCTGGAATGAGCCATCGGCCCTCTAACGGAAATCCATGTTAGCTAGACTGTGGTGTAAGCCACAGCCTGCGCAGGGAGGCTTGTCCACACACAGGGAGCTGAACTGACTCTGGCTTCTTCTAAAAGACGAATACGCTTGTTGCAAGGGGATGAGGTTGTCTCCAGAACTTGGTGATGTGATATGTAACAGTGAAACGAGGCTACAGTCTCCAAAGAAAATTCTCACTCTGAAGATAATTGGATTACCAGGAGGTGGTTGGTGGTGTGTTTCTGCCGTGTACTATTTTCCTCATGAATACTTTGGAAGGCATTCCCTTTGAAAAGCGACGTCCTGTAGATACCTTGAAGGTCAGTGTTTCATTGTGGATGTTGCTTGTGTTACACGTGCAGAGAAATTGAAAAACCAGCTTCCATTTCAAAGAGGAACTGGTACAATTCTGGGCCATGTTTGAATGTTACTTGGTATTATTGGAGGTGACTGAGCCAGCCAACATCATCACTATTTTCTATCATTAGTTTGCGAGTTTGTACCAATTTAGTTTGAGTTCTGCAAAGTCGGTTGAAAAGGAAACTTGAATTGCAAACTGCAATTTGGCTTGAATTGCTTTTAGTTTTATGTAAAACTTTGAAAATAAGTGGTATTATGTGATGCTGACATGGATCATACATTTTCTTCTGGATATCCTTCTTTCATCTCATTCCTTTTCCCTTTTATTGTTCTTTATTTATCTGTCATTTTTGTTAGTGTCATGGTGTCATGTTTTACAACTAATGCGCAATTCCACGTCAAATCTCTGGCACGAAACGGATATTGTGAAACCCTTTCTTTCCTTGAGGCATAAAGCTTTCACGTAATATTGGAATTGAGATATTCCTTTCCAAGGTCAGTCCGACAGGAAACAGCACCCCATTCCCCTCTTTCTCCTCTTCCAATAAAGGCGTGAACACAAACATTGTCTGACGTCGCTTTGAAGCAAATATGTGATATAGGATCAGATTAGTATTTAAATTCAGAAGGCACTCATCGCATGTAGGCTGTGGACAGGCAAACATCACTCTTTGTACCGGTAGATTGAGAGGTCTGGGGCCTTTCTTCAAATCATTCAAAACATTCAAAAGACAAATATAGAACTTCACACACACACACACACACGCACACACACGCATGCACACGCACACACACACACACACACACACACACACACACACACACACACACACACACACACACACATCATTTCTTATTCAACAGCACATTCATCTCTCCCATTTCTCGGGGAGATGATATGATTCAGCATTACGAACCACCAACCGAGTGTTACAATGTTGAAGTACTGTTTGAGCTTCTCTGCTGTGATCAGTTGAACCTCTTGCCTTCCTTGTCCGTGATACCTCTCGTTCCTCTATCTATTGTTCTTTTATTTAATGGATGTCAAGATTCATGTCTCTCGCTGAAACCCAACTTCCACACCAACGCAAGTTATTCTAATTTTAAACAATTTCCGATACATTTTCAGTATCATGTGAGCTTCCCTCGTAGCAGTGAAAGGGTTCTGCTCTGTTTTTAAGAGGAAGAACCCACAGCTGTCTTATTACTCCCCAGATGTTGTCCAGATGCTCTGGGGGGGGGGGGGGGGCGTCCCTTCGTAGTGTGTGTTGTTGTCATCAGTGAAGGCCTTTGTGTCTCAGGCCTCTAACAAGGCCTGCAGACCATTAAAGTGCTTGTTATTGTGAGGAGACACCTGCCACATGTTGACGAATGGCTCCTCCTCACTGCTGCCTGCTTATAACCCCTCATCCATGGCTGCTTCACGGTGGAGAGATCAAATGGGAAGAACAATACTATTTTATGATGTATATTATCGATACGCGATTTTGCTGTTTGTATTGATAAAAACTCGTTGTTTATTCAATAATATTTCACGTGGGAAATTGACGTACCTACATAAAATACAACGCCTTTCAACAGGATGTGATCAACAAACCTTAATTAATTCTAAGATAAACCTCACAACCGTCTTATGAAGAAACCGGCTGCATTGTTCCATGCCATCTTTTCACCTCAAACCAACAGCTTTGATGCAGCTTTTAAAAAAACAACAAACAGCTTTAAAACCTAAGGAACAGACCGGCCTATAAGCCAGTGTTTTCTCCTTGATCTGAGTGAGGTGACCTTGAAAACCTGGCTATTGATCCAGAGGGCGCAGTAAACCTCCCCACCGCTCCAGCCCCATCTGCATGCAGGGCACGGCACACGCTCTCCTCTGTACGCTAATGCTTCTCTGTGTCCCACTTTGGGTCCCATCAGGGGAATCACAGGGGCCCGGCGGCCTCTGAAACCCTGCTGGTCCACCCCGCCGGAGGGGCCCGTCTGAGCCGAGCCACAGGGAGCAGAGGAACAGGACAACAGAACAACAGCACAACAGGCAGGCCGGAGAGCGGACCAGACCCCGTCCAGAGATGGACGGAGGCAGGCCTGCTAATGAGGAAATGCTGCAACCCCCCCCTCAGCCCAGAGGTCATGTGGTCACGCCCCCACCACATCATCAAGAACTTTAGAAAATAAACAAACAATTACCGGGATAAGCTGTTGGCCTGTTGTTTGGTTCAACTCCACTGAGTGATGAGAGCTCCCCCCCCCCCCCCCCCCCAACCCTCTGTTTCCTATCTGCAGACCAACCCCCCTCCCAACCTGATTACCTCAATCTGGTTTCAGTGCAGAGTAGGACTTCTATGGACAGGAAGTAGGAGGTCAATAAACAGCAAGGCAACAGGACGGGAGGGGCGCTGTGCCCCCTTATCCTTTTAAATCGGAGGCTGAAATTGGATGCATTTTATTCCAGCGGACGTGAAGGACAGCAAAGAGGACATGACCGTGGTAACGGCGGTGGCGGTCGTTAAAAGGCTTCTGTATGGCCGCTGTCCAAGTTCCCTCAGTGACCTGCCGGTCATGTCTTAGCCCTTGCTTTTATTGTTCTCAGTCATTTATAATGCTTTAAAGTTTCACTTTAAAGTACTCTGGACACTATTAAAGTGCAACTCTAAAGTTGCACTTTAATAGTCGATGAGTCAAAACTAGGCAATTTGTTAAAACAAACCGTTTTTAATAATTTGCAGGGCAATATGGGAAATTAAACCCTTTATTGATTAGATTAAGAATTCATCTCAAGCGCCAACTCCACTGCGGGGGAAACGCAGACGACCTCTAGAGATATTTGAGCCGTGGGCTGAGATAAGAACAAGATGCTTTGTGATGCTGCAAGCCTGCAGTTGCTGATAAGTGTCGCGGAGGATTCATTTAGCTCTTTATCACTGGCCCATGACATCCATGAAGCTGTCAGCAAAACAATCGCTGATGCAGACACAGAGTTCAAATGAGCTGTCAATAATATCCAACTGTATGTTTCCATCAACAACCCCCCCCCCCCCCCCCCCCCCTCTCGCTCTAATAAGTGGCCTGCTGGAGATCTGACCTTGAGAGGGAATGAACCACATCGAGACCATAGTCAGCCTCATAAACCAAACCATAATGGACCGCTGACCTGCTGCATGACGTTATGACAATGAACAATAATTGGCGTGTTAATGGCTGTTGCTGTTGTGCTGCAAAATGTAGCAGCCAAGGGTCGAGTATCTGTTTGGTATGTTTCAGCACCATCTAGTGGTGACTGTTGGACACCACTGAGACACAGAGACGCAGACAGACAGACACACTGTGCGTGTATGTCGAAGCTTTCTAAATGAGGAAGAGTCTGAATATTGGGAAGTAGCAGAAGGTTTCCTATAGAAAATATGGGTGGGCTCAAAAAGACATGGAGGACAAAGAGTATCCGTTTTGAAAAGCTTAGTGAATTGAGATACATCTCATTAAGGAGGAGGCTTTTGGCTGGGAGTTGAGCCAGTTCAGACCCTGTTCTTAGTTGTCCTAGTTCAGTATAACTCGAGCCATTTTGAGTGAGATGTGTTCGGGAACCTTTACGGGAAGCCGGCTTCAGTGAGGCCAGTAACAGAGTGGCGAGGACATTAGGGGATATATATATATATATATATATATAACATATACAACATACTGTGTAGAACACACCATCTGCTGGACGGTATAACACATGTCTGGTGGTGTCCCATTAACCAGGTTTCATCCCAATGTGAGACCCAGTTCACTCAGACATCTGGACTCTCTCTGACAAATAGAATATACTGTATGAGGGGTAGGAGGAGGACGCGGTGGGGAGGTTCAGATCCGTGTCTGGTAAAAGCATCAGCTGAATGCTTCATCACATGTGTTTGACAGGTAAGACAATATTGCTCTTTTTAAATCAATAAGATATACGACTGATAAAGTGGTTAATGTCACATCTTACATTGATATAAAAGACTGATCTCTACGGAGCTCACCACATGTCTCAGAACCTGAAGTGAAACATGACAGATGATACAATAACACCTGAAAAAAATGGTATTGCGTCACACTTTTTGTTGAGTTACACTCACCAGTCACTCAAGGTATTTCATAAAAGTCTTTATTCATAAACTTGATGCAAGTTTACAAATTGCTGTACATGGTCAACGTCCCCCTTGCAATGAGAGAAATGAAACCCAAAAGAAATGAACTTGAATCATGCTGGGAGTGTAACCGAGTTCTGACCGGGGGTCACCACGGGACGACACCCAGCAGGGGGGCCGGGTCGGACCTCCTGGGATGGAGGGGGGTCCATCCTTAGTCACACCCACGGTCGACCTCCGGACCTCAGAGAGATGGTCCAACGTCCCGAAGACCAAGATCTCTCCAGGTCCTCCTGTTCAGCGGTGGTGGCACATCTTTATCAGATTCTTTTTTTTTTATCCGATAACACAAGCATGTGAACCGCGGCCGCATTTTAAAGCACCGGCTGATTTAAAGAGGACACGTGTAGTGGAAAGGAGTCCAGATGTCGCCTAATGAAGAGTCAACGAATACATCAGAGTAGAGCTGCTGTTGGTTAGAGGACAATAAGGGGTAAACCAAAATGGACCTGTACCTTTATATAGCTCTGCTTACTGCCCTGTATTCTGGGGGGGGGGGGGAACACCACTTGATATACCGACATGCACAAGACAGTACAACCAAAAGAGCCAGGGCGCACATCCTCCTAGATGCACTCATAAGCAAAGCAAAACCCTGCCCATCACTTCCAAACGTGCTTATTAAAAAGAGCTACCATTATACTCATTTTTATTTATTATTTATTTAAGTGTGAAGTTCAGAGGACGAATATGTCTGTATGCAGTCCAACAGCAAAAGAAAATAAATATAAACGAAAGACAAAAACCCCAACCCCCTAGCCAAAACACCTGCCAGTCAACGTCTTTTCTTAAAACAAGGGGAAGATTTGGAGTGTCTGGACTAAAGGTAATGACCTGTACTTTAGAAGTTTACATCTTCGACGTGACGCCATGCCTGGGTGAGCATGCAGTATGTATTCCTGAGTTTACTTCTCCAGAGAACAAAAGTGGGTCAGGTTGTAAAAACGTCCACGAATTAACCCTCTTCTTAAACCCATACTTCTGATTTGTGATTATGTTTGCCTGTGTGGAAATCCTGTGTGGAGTACTCGAAAAGAAAAGATTACATTGGGTGTCAAGTGGAATGGCTTGTACAAATAATCAATTATCTGAACCAAATTGTACATTATAGGCCCGTTGTGGCCACTTCTTTTAATTTCGGTAGACGGACTGAGGTTACGACAAACTCCACTTCAAAACATGAGGAATAACTTGGGACGGGGCTAAGCATCTACGCTGGTAGCTTAGCACACGGAAACGACTACAAGACGGAAAAAAAAACAAAGAACGGACACACATATGTAGAATGGCATCCGCTGGGATGCTTCTCAAGTGTCTCCTGCATATTCACATTTCGTCTTCGACTCAGCACAATGGGGGGGTATGGCAGCGAGGTCTCGGGTGGCAACAAATACCAGAGAGGTAGCGATGGGGGAAGCCGGGTCTGAAAAACGGTTTTGGTTCAACTGGGGGCATCCTGGTGCAGTCTTAGCGGTGTTGGGTCTGGGACTAGTGCATCCTGGTGCAGTCTTAGCGGTGTTGGGTCTGGGACTAGTGCTGATGATGATGATAATGTGAGGCTCTAGCAGTGTTATTAAAACATCTGGGGTAACACAGGATTACTTGTGGACAGAAAGTAAAAAAGGGCAGATGATGTGACGCTAAACTAAAGCTGATCAGGTGTCTTGTTCGGTCGTGCTGACGGAACATCTTGTTCAGTACATCCAGTTCCCTCGAATTGGTAAGGATTCGTAAGAGGGGGATGGGACGTGAATAGCCACAATGTCCCACGGAAACAAACAGAGGCATCACAGTCAAGAGGTACCATTGAGGGAGAGAAATTAATGTTACGGTCACCAATTACAACTGAGACTCAGAACTCAGAATCCGGAAATAAACGCAGTAGTCGTTTAAAATCACATAAGAAAAATAAAATAGGTTTAAGTTTTCGTAAATTGTTCTTTTACTTATGCAAAAACATCGATTAAGCAGTTTTTCTTTCCTTATTCTTTAAAGTTGCGTCGACTCTGCTGTTAATAGTCATGGGTATATAGTGACGCAGCCTCTGCCTTGGCAAAGACCCACACACGGTTACATTTAAAAACAGATCCATTTGCAGGAGTACAAATTTACATGTTTACACGTGGAGTTAAAATCAAACTACATTACAGTGTGATTCACTTCCAATCCGAGGCCTCCGTTTGACCCGGTCGCGTACAAGCGGACTGCCAGGTGCGGTCAGAGGTTCTGTGTGCTGCAGACACGTGGACAGTCCCAGACTAGTTCTGCTGGAGCAGTGACAGAAGCCTCCTCGACCAACGCGGCGGCAGGAGGAGGAGGAGGAGGAGGAGGAGGGCGTGCCCTCGTCGGGGTTTGATCCAGGCCATCGACGAGCTGTTTAATCCCCTTTCCCAGCTGCAGAGCTCAGAATCGTACGGCTGATAGCAAGCTGGCCTCTGGAGCGTGATATCCCAGAGTCTTGGCGATACACAAGATTTTACATGAGCACAAATATTATACAACGTCACCGGTGGGTCCCCGTGCGGAAGCGGCGCCTCCAGGCCACTAGGGGGCGATACGTACGGTTGTCGGGCGTGATGTGAGGAGGCGGACGCGACATGGGTATTGACCTCACGGCTTGCCTGGGGAGAGGAGTGGGCCTTGTCCGGCGGCCTCGCAGCTCGGTGGTAAGGCTCACACGGCCCCCCCTCCTCCCCTCTCACTCGCCACCAAATCACACGGGATGCTCCGCAAGCCCACCGCCCGACGCCGGGGGGGGGGGGGGGGGGGGGGGGGGAGGGGGGGGGGTCGGCGCTTCTTCGTGACACGTCAGGAAAATCAAAAACAGATGAGGCAAGAGGCGCAGGAGAGAGGGAGAGAGAGGTGGAGATTGGATCTCCTGCCAAGCAGCGGATGGGTTTGGGGGTAAGGGGGTTGTGCACACCGGTTGGGGATGGGTTCCGAATCCAGGTTCCAGAATTTGGTCACAAGAAAGAAAAAGAAAAAAAAAAAGAAAAAAATTGGGGGGGAAGGAACCGTGTAAGATGTGTGGTCCCAGTGCGGGGGGGGGAGGGAGGGAGGGGAGAAGGGGGTGGCGAGGGTTCCTAGCCGTCCTCTTTAGGTGGGGTGTACCAACCTGCAGGGTGAACAAGAACACATGTTCTCACAGCAGGAACAGGGCACAGTGTTCTCTGGAACGAGGTGGTACGTCTACGAGTTAGTCAAGTTATTATTCAAGTCACATCTCATTTTGATGGCTAAAGGATGTACATATTAACACAAGGGATATACACATACATAATACAGCACTACTCCTCATTTCCAAATCCCTTACTATGCAAACTTTCTTCCGTTCCACTACAAAAATGCCAATCAGCGCTGACGCACCCCTAAAGCTCCACCCAGCTGTGTTACGTCACCTCAACCCCACTTTAAACCACTCCGTCCAAAACACTACACCCACCAGACTGTACAGAACAATCTGGACGATTCCGGCTCCCAATCCAACCAGCCAGCTGCCGCAGCCAACAACAGAACGCTGCCCACGGTTCCACTTGGCTGAGCTTTGGTTTGGGTCGTGGTCGCCTGACGCCCGTGGGGTGTTGTCAAGTGTGATTCTAGACTCTAGGGAGGGTGCCACGTCTCACTGCACCGCTAACTTCCTCCTGGACAGGCCACTTTACTGTACGTTAATATTTGCAGCAACAGGAGCTAGTGGGCGGTTTTCTGTACTCCGTAGAGCACGTCCTCCCTCCCAGAGTGGAACAGATAAGGACTTGAGGAAGTTTGTAGAAGGAAAACAAACTGGGTGTTGAACATTTAAAAAAAAGTGCATTGTACATTTTAAATTGTAAATGTCTTCTGACCATGAATTTAAATAAATAATGTAGATGTTATTAATACACGGCCAGCATTGGATAACAGGATAATCTCGCCGTTTTAAACTTGGTGAACGCACTGAGATAGAAGACATCCAAGGAAATATTACACACATCTAAGGTGTAAGACACGAGTGAGAAGACATCAGGGAGCTGTGAGGTTAACCTGACAGACTCAATGTACCCTGATGCTGCTGCTAGTTCACTGAGCGGCTTTGACAACCGCGAATGTCATTAAGAAAATGTGCACGATTTTTGTTTTTAGGTGAGATTCCTGTGAGGATAAGTATCTTGATTCGTATCTTCTAGGATTCGGTTGCGATTCACAACTTTCAGGAGACATTTTTTTCTTTCGTCCTTAGGTTTGACGCAATCCTTTGTCATAAACTTTTCAATTGTAAAAACGACATAATCCTATGCACACTTTACTCTGCTATATAGATTCGGAATCAGGAAATATCGGTCAATGTTCCTTTACAAGTTAATCTTTCTGTTCAAACCATTTTTCTGCTGAGATTAGAGCAGCTAACCATGGATGCAATTCTACCGTAACCAAAGCGAGACAATTCTCTTGTTCGATGAGATAAAATAAAAATAAAAAGTTACACTTAAAAGCACTTAAAGAAATTAAAAGTACCTTCTGGTCATGTCAACTTTATATATTTTTGAATTCAGTACGCTCTAGAGAGGTAGAGTAAATAATGAGTAGGAGTAGCAGCTGACCCACTTTCACTGTGGGCAGGTTGAATAAGCAGGTAATGGCAAACGTAATGACTACGTTCTATTCCTTGCGTAGTCATGGTGATGCAATAAAAATGGATTCTTAAGTCATTCTTATGGATTCTAAGTTGGAGTAAGTCGATATCGATTGCTGTCGTTTCTGCTATTCACGCAAAAAATGTAATACCAACCATGATGGCTATATCAATCGATTAAATGACGCACAGGATAATGTTGTTAACTGGCATTACGTCACTGCCAGTGTTCATACTCCAATGTGTTGACACGTAACTGGGATAGGGTTTCTGTAAACAAGGTAAGCATTGCTGCGTCTGTGAAATAGGAGACAAACAAACACTCACCATTCTTTTCGTGGATCTGAACCAGGGATTTGTAGGACTGTTGTGCTCTTGCAAGATTGTACTGGTTCTTGAGAAGTCAGAAGGTGATAGTTAGAAGTCATTCGGTCATGTAATAGCAATCGCTCACTCAAGCATTAAATAGGACAGGTAAAGACACCAAAACGACCATGATAGCATTCGGTAGCCAATCTATTGCTATCTCTCCTCAGAACGCCTGGCCAACCTGAGACAGGCCTGACTGTGTGGGATACAGTGGAGCGTACATGCGTAGGATATTTCAGATGCTGATTGCAGCCCACACTCCATTAGACCTACTCCAACACACTTTCCCTCGTGGGAGAACTGTTTGAACCGACCATAGCGCTAATCACTCTAACAGCACCCTCTGTCGCGTCAATGAATAACTAAACACCTTGTCCTTCGTACAGGACCATTTGACTCCCGGCTGAAACTATCAGCACGGGTTAAATATCACTGCCGCAGGCCCGTCTGTGTTGCAAAGTTGTCTTGTGTGTTGTGTTCTACTTAATGTACACACTTATTGTTATTGTGGGCCCTTGCACCTAAAATAGTATCTTATCCTTGCTATCTTTGGTGTACAAGGGGAATGGGTTAACCTAGCAATTGTAAGTGCTTGGCACTTGTTTCTATGAACATCCTTACTCTACAGACTTCTTCTGACAAATGTACTTATTATAAATCGCTTTGGATTAAAGCGTCTGCTAAATTAACTAAACATAAATGCGCAAAGTTAGCGATCAACAGGTTTCAGGTTATCTGGGCAGATGCACTCTTCCATCGGAGCACTGCTTACCTTATTGGCTCCAAACTGCACTCTGGCTTTTCCTTTGACTAAAGTGGCGTTGATCTGCATGATGACAGACTCTATTGAATAGGCACTACTCCAACCCTGTAATACACAAGCCCAAATGTTAGGTCACAGAGGCTTCAAACAGCCTTCCATACAATGTGGTGGAGTGAGTGCGTATGCATGCATGTATTTGAGCATGAACCAAATGCACGGGGGCAATAGGACCTGCCTGCTTGGTCAGAAGCTCCATGCACAGGGCTCCTCCTCCGAGAACGTATCTAGCCGGACAGACAGACGGACGAGGGGAACAGGGACAACAGCAGGTTCAGACGACACAGCGGCTGTCTCTGGTTAACATTAAAGAGGAACAGAGGCGCCGATGTGTCGGAAGGTGGACCGACCGGCCGGGCGACTCACCCTCCGGAGAGAACCGGGGAAACCACTCGCACGAACGGAGGATCGAAGGGGAAGTTATCCTGGGGAGAGACAAAGGGGAGGGTGGGGTTGTCGTCGTTGGTGAGATATGCGTGTTGTAGTACTGGCAGTCATGCTGAACTAGAATAGCCCCGAGTGACTTCTGCATACTTTGTATGAGAAGTTGAGGAGTATGTAGTCCATCCCCTCCTTTTCCTTCAGCACCTGGAGATCACTGTGCAAAGGGCTGTCTGGGTCCACTCTGTGGTGACGGGAACACACGCATCGTTCAGGACAGCGCCGCTTGTCGACTCATCCCAGATGGGGAACTCGGAATGTGTGTGTAATCATGGGGTGATTTGAAGAACGAATGCCATCGGCAGTGAGTGACTCAGAAACGGGTGACTTACGTTCTCAGCTTGACGTGCCATTCATAGAGGCTGTCGTTGACCAGCTCCACCGAGTAGATACCTACTCTCGGAGAGACGGAGAGGGTTACATCCAATAGCAGACTTTACTAATCAGACACAAGGCAGATGATGTGAGAGTAGGTTCTGGTGTCTGTGTGTTCTGGTGTCGGTGTGTACCCGTCTTGTAGCTCTGGGACCGGTAGATCTCCCTCAGCTCTTTCATCAGCCGGTCCGAGGCCTGCACCGAGCCAGAGACGGCACCCTGGAAAGATAAGTAAAGAAACAATAGCAACCAGTAGAAACAACACTGGCTGCTCAAGAGGCTTTCACAGCCTAATAGGAAAAGCAGATAATAGAAGTCCACTAAAATAGAACCTACCGCTAGAATCTGTAATGGATTACAGCTCTAACATCAAACACATTTTATTTTGATAAAATACTTACATATTTCTACCAACTTTTATTTACTTGACCATTTCAAAATATTGCGTGTTTCTGCTCATTTATAAAAAACAATGTTGTTCTCATTGTATCCGGGATTGTAGAGTAATCCAAAATTGAGAAGCAGCTTGACAGGGCATCTTTACATTTTGACAAGTTATTAAACCAGCCCCACGGCTAAAACAGGGAAATCAACGTGTGATCTGGCTGGAACAGGTTAAATCTGTGTGTATGTGTCTGCAGTGCATTGAAGGGCAGAGTAACCTGAAGGGACTGAACCAGCACTGCACTCTTTGAACAAAGACACCGCTCTCTGCGTATTGTTAGCCCTTCACAAAGCCTCTGCTCGTCTGTCATTACAACAGGAAACAAGCACCTGACCACGACCCAATCCTGGGTCCACACACACACACACACACACACACACACACACACACACACACACACACACACACACACACACACACACACACACACACACACACACACACACACACGTGTGCGCGAGGCAGCGACACACTACTGACCTACAGACTACTAGTGTACATAAGCTAGACAGACTACTAGTATCCATGGCATGCTCCCCGCCCCCCAGAGAAGTAGGAAAAGTTGACCTTACCGAATGAGCACTTACGTTCAAGTGGTCCTGCCTCTGGTTCTTGCGGATCTTCTCGAGGATGGCCAGGTTCTCCTTCTCGATGCCGTCGTCCTCCGACTTCTTTCCGTCCACTGGCTCCTCCTCTTTCATGTCGTAGTGGTCGAGGTCCTCGATGTCCTGTTGGGTTCCAGGACAAAACACGCTTTACTGGCCCGCCACATCCACAGCCCGATGGAGCCTAGTATACAACGCCACCCGGGCTATTGACTGTTCACAGTGCTGCCCATCTGGTGGACGTTCCCGAGCCCCACAGATCCCCCCCCCCCCCCCCACCAGGTCTGAACCAGCCATGTTAATCTACGTGGTAACCTTGATAAGGCCAATGTATGCACTGATCAATGCCTATGGACACTGAATGGACATCGCCAAAAATCAATGTTTATATTCAGTCCTACACTTTATATATAAACTATGATATATTCTTTTTCTTATTCCCATGTCCATATTCCCGATCCTAACTGTCTTTGGAACTGCTGCTAGTGAATTATTTTCAATTGTTCCGCCTTATTCTTTGCCATTTGTTTAGCTTGCTTATGGCTGAATTTCATTGTTCAGAATGACCCTGTGTTACAGTGTGCATCTGATAATAAGGAAATGACTTGCATCAATTTGGAAGGTTTAGTCACTTTTGGAAGGTTAAGGTCCAGTGTTTGCAGAAGGTGACCAGGCTGGACCAATGCCATTGACATTTTGATTTGATATAGGAAATTAAATATATTTGTTCAAATTCCTAGTCCACAGGATGGGGAAGTATGTAATAGAACTTCATCTCTTAAGCTGCATGTAGTGTTAATGCCTTTGCACATATGAATGGATGGAAAAGGCAAACATGCCTTGATATTTCAGTCTGTATATAAAATAGCTCCACTGCTCATATTAGCAGTAGAGCTACTGACTACACAGCCCCTCTGGGAGCAGGGCCCGGTGGCTCCTCTGCTGGCTCAGAACCCTTGACAAGATCTTGTCTGAACACAGCTTGAAAAACAGAGTGGGTGCAGAAGAAGATGAAAAGAAACAAAAATATGGACCAAATAAAAAAACAGAACAATGTTTTGGACAGCAAGTATATTTCAAACCCTCATTCCGTCACATAAAATTCAGTAAACCATACATTGTGATATCTGTGAACAAGGGAACACCCTTACCTCTCCCATCTCTTCCTCCTCCTCTTCCTCAGAGGTGACCTCGTCTGTCGTTCCATGCTGAAAGACAAATCAACACAATTAATTAATTCATAAATGAATGCATCAACTAGCACGAGTGGAGTAACGTAGCTAGAGGCAGAACCACTGGGGCCCGCGGGTCAATCTGCAAAGAGAACAGTGCCTCTGGCTGCTGGTGACCAAAGGCAGAGACTATTGATCTGTTCAGAGCATGCACCTCATCATACGCTGGTCAGCTGTGATGCAGGCCAGGCTGGCTCTGCAGTGAACACGAGCAGACTTGGCTTGCCTCGGTCCGTGCCATATCTATAAATATACACTTTTCATCCACAATCAAACAGGAGCCCGTTGGCCCGTCATGGGCGATGGCTTGACGAGAGTGCATCGGGCAGCCTTGCCTTTCGGTCGGGCCCCACCGGCCCTGCAGGTAGGGGCTGATCCAGCATCTCCACATCGGGGTGCTGGGGGAGGTTGTACAGGCGGCAGAGGTCACAGATGAGCTTCTTCAGCTGCTGCAGGAGCTGGGAGATAAAACGGAGACCGATGTTTGAGATACAGGCCCGTCTTGTGACAAACATCGGCCAACAGATATACAGTCTCTGGCCTAGATAGATTGCTGCACGGCTTTGTGAAACAAAAATAAAGGAGGACGTGTAACGACTGCACCATATGTCTATAGTTCATAATTCATTGAATTGTTTGTTATTCCAACATATTGTTAACATAAACCAGTTGCTAACATAAGTTAACAACTGTTAGTTAACATAAGTTAATTGTGAAAAAATTATGCATGAAAGAAAACATTACTATTAAGATTGGACATATTGTAATTTGATTAACCCCAAACTGCATTATACAATAAATCAATGCAACAACAAACCACCACAACTACAACCAATTTCTATTTAGAGAGGGTGATCTAACTTTTCTATACTACTTGTCACATTTTGCACATAATGAGATTAGACATTGTGCAAGGTGTCAACAGTAAACATTCCAGCACAACATAGCTGACATGCCACTCATAGAATAAATACAAATGCAATTATATAAAGTGGACTATAGGGTGTTCAAAAGCAATAAGTACAGTCGGCCTAATCTGAAGAATGCACCTACTGACATAACATTATGGTGGCTCATTGACCACCAACAGGAAATAAAGTTTACCAAAGCCCAGAATTACGACAAAAACGATGTCATCATCAATGGATTTCTAAAAATGCTGGGGCCTGAAATTAATTATTCTCAGCCAGCCGCCACCGTGTATGCAGTGGATAAACGCAGACCGGTATACCAACCAATGTATTGCCTCTTCTGACATCCTCCAACCGCTCCAAGACTTGCGTTAGGCTGGGGTCATCGGAGTCTACGAACCATATGGGCGGTGTGGACGGATAGGACTCCTGGATAGAGATTACATCACATCAACACAACAACGCAGCAACATTTGATGGAACCAGATTGTGCACTTGAACTCTCTGTTGTGTAACGTCCTGCCACACTGATCCGTTCTGATCTGAAGTTCGCAACACAACACTACACATTCATTTCGCATTTTAACCCACCAGGTCGCATAATAAACACAACTCAACATCCCACACACAAAGACGATAAAAAAAGATGAGCCCAGTGGCTGTTTGTAAAGCGGGGCTAGCTGCTAAGTAAAGCTAACTAGGCTAACGGAGGCTAGCCAAGCCGGGGACAACAAGGGCTGGGGTTGGTGTCATCCACCCACCGTAATGTTACAGTGGATGATCAGCAGCTTCTCCCCCGTCACGTTGAACTGGCAGCTCAGTTCGTCGGGCTTCCAGTCGATGATCCTGAATCGTTCGTGGTTCGGGTCGAAAATGGACTCCAGGAACTTCAGCTCGGCCTTAAGCCCCGACACCGACATGTTCCACCGCGCATCTCCGGCCGGGCCGCCGGGGGGGGGACGGGGATCGGCGGGCAAGCAGCTGCGGTGGAGCGGGCGGGCGGGTGTCTGGAGGAGGGAGAGGTAGCCTCGCCTCGCGTCGTCCCAGTCCTAACAATTACTAAACACTAAAACTATGATAACTAATAATAACTTGAACACAACGACGACTACACCCGAGGTGCTCTGTTATCGTCAACAACCCGTCCGGTCTGATGTCTCCTCGCGGGTCCGCCGCTGTTGACTAGCTCGCTACGAAGCAGCTAGCCGCTAAGCTACGAGCTAGGCTAGCTCCACCTCCGCTGATTTGCTCCGAGTTTAGCCTGCTACATGCTAGCGGGCTCGTCCCCTTGTTGTTGTCGTCTATTGTTGTGTCCGATCACTAGATCGTCCGCATCGTAGCAAGCCTCGTTCCTGGACCACAGCCCTTTACTGTCCACTGCAGGGTCCAGCAGTAGCTCAGTGTCACACTTCCAACACAACACAGTCCCCACCAGTCCGGAGATCACAACTTGTAGTCCGACGTCTGGTTCGTTTCGCTGCGTTACCAGCCGTGCTCAGCTGAATCTTATTGTGGGGTTTAAAGATGGCGTCGTGCGGCTCCTTGCTCCCGCAGCATCCCAGCATGCACCGCGAGGAGGGGGGGGGGGTATTCTAGGCAGAAAGTTTGTTTACTAAAACTGTCATTTCTCAGAATCAGACGCCTCCTTCTAATATTAAAATAGCACCACTAAGGGACAATAACATAATATGGGGACATATATTCTTTACCTGCTAGACTGTATAATCTCTATAGGAATGGCCAAACGAGGTATAAAATACAAAAAAAATATTAACAAATTATTTAATTAAATGGGGCCCTGTATGCAGCCTTTTGTCTATTAGAATTTACATTCAGATCAGAAGGCTTTTAGAACTAAGTGATCAAAGCCAAGCCCAGTTATTTTCAAGAGATTATATTTTACAGTAATACTTTTACTTTCAAGTATTATGCAACAACTTATGCCACCTACTCTCTGCTCGATTGGTCTCAGCCTCAAGCCTACATATGTTGCTTTGGAGAAAACTGTGTGCTAAATTACAGAATGATAATGTTAATAGAAACATACTGACTGTCTGCTATCTTTGCTGTGGCAAAAGATAATGGCAATCATTTATGTTTAGTTATTAAGCAGACAACTTGGTTAACAACCTCTCCAGTGGATTCAAGAAAAACCTTTCAGTCCATATTGGAGTGCTGTATTAAAAACTTCATTAAAAATATACACTTTTTTTTCTACAGGATGGTTGAAAACAAAGAAACGCATGTTGGTCATTATGTCACTGGCAACTAGTGTGTTGGTGGAAGAGATTAGTCTTCAGGTGCCTAAAGCCTGAAAGGGACTCCAACCTTTGGGGAGCAGGTTCTATCATCGAGGTACCACATATGAAAAACACTGTGTCTGTTGAGCCTAGCAGAAGAGACAAGCCTAGACATGGGGTTGAGGTAAATTTAGGTTAATCTTTGCATATATACAAGAAGAACAAGAAGATGGTACTAAGGACGATTCTATTTTTCATCAAGAATAGCAGGATCTTGGTGCTATGGTTGCACATATGAAGAAGAGAAGGTTCTCAATTCTTCCACTTGAATACCCTTTTCACCTTTCATTCTTCAAGCCATTTTTTGGGTTACTTAAATGCCCACTGTGTAATCTAATTGGACTGTCCAAGTATTCTTCACTCTTCACACAAAGTGCTCTAGATATAATGGCTATGGCATATTATTAATAATTTGCACATCGTACAATCAACTATTCTTGATCAGAAAAAGATTAGATCCAAGAAAACAAGACAACAGTACTTGGGTAACAACACACTACTATATGGTCAGAGAACTGATGCATTCGCCCTACCACTAGATGGTAGCAGACACAAATGGCATTTATTTTCTGTAGTTCACTATGACAACAGACGGTCAACTTGTGTTTTGTACCTGCATCTACATCTTTTGAGCTTGGAGAGACGTATTTAAATCTTCTCGAACCCTTAACCCTCTAAATGCAGACAGTCACGGTCAGCTTTAAAAGTCATTACCCTCACATCAACAATTTCCCTGCAAACCGTTTATTTCCAACTCTTTATCATGAGTCAACACCATCGATGTTCCTTAAGCTACTAATATTGGAATACCAGTTGTTTCCTTAGAAAGTCAAACGGCAGACCCTGAGGTAAACTTGGCTCTGATTGGAGGTCGAAGGAATTCCTTGTCGAAGAAACATGAATTATTCATGTCACATAGAGCCACAGAGAAGGAAATGGTTATCCCAAACTGAATTTTATTTCACCATATTCCCCCGGTGTGGATTTACACAATTGAGTCACCCATTTTTAGATGACAGTAACAGTTTAATAGATAACAATAAGAAACCTGGTGGCCGATAAGGGTACTATGGCCAATAATTACAGGAATTGATGAAAAAAGGCACCAACTATAAGTGTAATTTGTAGTGGGGAGACAACACAAGACAAGTACTTAATAACTAATAAGTAATAACCCTCCATCTTGATGAAGGTGGGCCATGTGGTGAATCCTGTAGGTGACTGGTGTGGTAATCTGGACCACCAATGACATGGCAGGTTCAATAACCTGAGGGGCAATTTTGCTGAATTTATTGTGGTCAATTGCCAGCCGCCTAATTTATGAACTTACTTTGTGTTGGACACAGACGTGGGATATTATGGCTGATGTGGTCCGGTCAGCAGCTTGGCTGATGTCTACGTTTCTCTGGAAAGGCCAGGGTTTCACTCCACTTCACAACGTAATTCATTTCTTCAGCCATTCGGCCGAACGGCTGCAAGTGCCGGACTTTCTTTGTTGTATATTACATTACAACGGAAAGTGTATCTTATCTCAGGGCAACATCTTATGTACCCCAGTGTTCTTGAGATGAGGGGAAAACACAATTGTTACGTTTTCCAGATTGAGCTCACTTATGATCAGATCAATAACATTCAGTCTTTATTGGTGTAATCGGCACCTGTTCATCTCGGAATAAACACCAATCAAAAGTGTTGTGATAACATTGTAATTCTTTATATACTGGTTAAAGCATGTTTATGTTAGCCTATGTAGCACGCAAGGACAATAGAAAGGCCGATAAGATATTGAGTGAATGTTTTACGGGCAGCATACAAGGGATTGGCAGTCCAATGGAAGGCCTTCCAACATTTTAAGATAAATAGTAATACATAATACTTTCTTGGCCATGTCACAAAAACATTTGTAATCAATCTCTTAAAACAAATGTCTTAGCTGTGATTGTCTTTCCCATCTGTTTTATGAGCAAACAGCAGATTTGTAGTCAGTCACATCCTGAATGTGCATGCACTTATAAAGAGGAAGAGCGCGGTTGTCCGTTATTAATGCTCTTCCTCTGTCCTCCATCTGCCCTGGTGAGGAAGTGGATTAAATCCCTGTCTTCATCGGATCCCCTCAGTCCGTCCCCAGAAAGGAGGAGCAAATCATCTCTCAGCGTTTACAACCTTTATTATATCTTTATGATGAAGGCCCTGTGCCGTTCTCAGGAAGACCATGAAATGCACTCCGAGACTCTCGTATACTCGTAGACTCATATCCCGTATCTCGTGTGTCAGGCCTTACTTACTGCAGTGTACACACCCAGCCATCTCCATGGTTATTTTCTTTATGTTAAAACAAAAATCATTATAGTCCACTTAATGGCTTTATAATGAAACTGCAAATTAATGCACAAATTGGTCTTCCAACTGTAATTGCATAGTATTAGGTTTAACAATTCGGCTTTGTTTATGAAATATAGTTCCAAACCAGACAGGATGCTATTTAGATGAAGAATAATCAATTAGGTTGAATTATAATATATATAAACAGGATTTGATAAAATGAGGACAGCTAAGCCACAAGATTGTCTTTTAAGATGAGTCACCAGAATGAATTCACAAACCCACTGACACATCTGCGTTCCCAAATTGCTGATTAAACCTGAGATCTTCAGCATAGCCTGAAGCGTAAAGGAGATTCAGGAGTTAGAGGTAAAAAAAACCAGCAACTTTATGCAGGAGGAACCGGAAGGACATGAACCAGAGTCTAGACGTCTAGAGGAGATGAGGAAGGGAGAGAAGAGAATACGCTGTGTGATGTCTCAGTTTTACTGCAAACAGATGTTCAGAAGGCCCAAGCAGAAGACCGGTTTGGCTGGCAGACATGAGAGGCCACGCCTAGATTAAATTAGCAAAGAGGACAAATGGAATATAAGACATGGTTTGCATGGTCTGGCCAAGGGCGTCTGCAGAAATGAGTGCAACAACACACACACACACACACAGACACACACACACACACACACACACATGCACGCACACACACAGGCACACACATACACACACACACACACACACGCAAACAGACACACACAAATTGATTCACTCATCTCTGCTTTCGTGATTGAATAGCTTGTGCAGCAAAATAAAAGCTGTCTCTATAAACATTTTGTTGGTTCCCCCTTACACATATTTATATATATAAGTGAGTCTGCAAAGACCTTGGGAACACACACAATATGCATCTACCTGGGAGCCAAACACACAAAGTCCCTCTACCTGAACAGGAGCTTCGTCAAGAGAAGGAGCTTTGTCCAATCAGCTTTTCTGTTCTGTAGGTACTTACAGCCCGCCCGTGATTAGCTGATTACCTCTGCCCTCCATACATCCTCTTGTGTCCAAACAGGCGACACTCAGCCTTCACTCAATACCCCACCCGAACCTGCCTGCTGGGAAGCTGATGGCTGATAAGGATGACAGGCTATGTGATCCAGTGGTTGCCAAGGGTGACAGCACAGAAATCTCTCTCTCTCTCTTTCGCTCTCTCTCTCTCTCTCTCGCTCTCTGGTGTCATAGTTGTAGCTGTAATATGGATGCTGTATTAAACTACTCAAAGCGGACTGTAGCTAATCACCAGACGCCATTAACCCGGGATAAACTTAGAATATCCAGGAGCGATAAGGAGTGTGGCATTGGTGATACTGCAACTTAACAAGTGTATAGCCTACACATTGCCTGGCTCTCACCAGCAAGGTATTGACCTCACAACAACTCAGGTCCTGCACCGGGGAGCTGGTAGCCCTCAGTCTGATGATATGCCTTTGATCAATATCAGTCTGATAATGAGATATGGCTCATTATCAGACTGATAATGAGCGTTGGCCGGAGAGCTGCGAAAAGGATAAAAGATGTAAGCAGCTGGCCTCCAATGCTCAAGAGAGCCAAAAACCTTCCATATTCCTATTAAATATTCTCTTTTTTCTCTTTCCCTTTCAAACAAGGAACATCAAAAAGGGCGATTTTCCTGTGTGTGTCAGTGTTCAGTTCCAACTCTTGTGACTTGTGGCCAATCCAGCAGCAGCTATAATAAAGGCAGGCACCACGCCCTTGCTCTGTTGCGGTTTTCGTCTCAACATTCTAGGAAACACCTTTTCTAAGCACATTAACATCTCCTCTGGGCCAGAAGGAACTGATGTGGTACAACAGATAATTCTCAGACTACTTTTTCCACTTTAACTCCATTTAGTCTCTATAGCTTTCTGACCTTTCTTTCTCTATAACCACTTGCTATAGATGTCTAATTCTCCTTATGGATTCTCCCTCACTTAATGCAGTTCCCTAAAGCCTTTGAGGCTCAAGGAACACAGACACTTCCTAAGTACCCACCTTTGACTAAATCAAACGACTAAATGAAAAGGGAACACAGGGCGATGTCAATCCCCTTAAATCTTTTTGAATGCAGTCTTCCAAGACAGGGGCAGCTTTATGTACGGTCCTATAGCAGTCCTCGAGAGATTTGTGGAGGACCTGTTGAGATTGGCACGGCAGAGTATGTTTGATTGCAGTTCAGTGTGAACCATCCCGTCTTCTGGTGTCCACCAGGGCCTCTCCTGCGGACCATTCGTCTCCATCGCTATGATGGCGGGAAACATCGGACACCCCCATTGGTCACCGTCCATCCTTGAGAAGCTGAATACGTTGTTTCCTCATTTGTCATGGACCCCCAGGTCTGTTTAAATTGCAGTAGGTGGTGAGGTGCCACCGAGGGACAGGTCTCTTCCCTTGGAGGGGGTGGTACTCCCTAGCCAATCAATATGCTCCCATGAGACAGAGGGCTACGGAGCCAAGCACTCCATGTAATGAAGTGCCTGCCTGATTGATGCCCCCTGCTGGCTCAAACTGCAGCGGTGCAGCGCGGTACTGCAACAGCAGCACTTTTCTTTGATTGGACGTTTCTCTCCTCCATCAGCATCGCCCACGACCCACCAAAACGTTTACAACCACCTGTCTCCCATCCTGCCCCAACCCCCCCTCCCCCCTCCCACCCCTCCAACCCCCACTACAGACACTCTCTTATCATTCCTATATGGTCTGCCTCCATCTAAATGCTGGTGCTGGTGCTATGGATGCTGATCCCTCTGCTCTGCAGAGGGACTCTCGGGCTGATTGGTCGATTGTTTGTTTAATTTGAGTCGATTTTCGGCTAGAGTCCTGACACGGGGGAGTTGGATTGTTGATTTCCTGTTATCAAGCTGTTTTCTTTATTTTTGCAGATTTCATCGTAACTGAGACGATTTAATTGGTCGAGACAAGAAGGGTTGGTTCATTGGAGTAGAGTACCTCGAAATGGATAAATTCTGTGAAACGTTGTGATCAATAACAACTACTGCCACGCATTACGATCAACACAGAGACAACGTACCACGAGCTGGAATCACCTCATGAACCGCTGTTGTTTTCCCCATCTTATCCCTGACCCTGTGGGGCCGAGCTGGCCGTCTTCCAGGGAACGTTTGATTAAAGTGGTCTCTTCAGGATGTCAGCCAAGTCTGGGAAAACCCTGAACTTCCAGATGCTCTCGCGTGCTCCACACCCGACTCTCCTCTCTCTACCAACACCTAATCAGACATCGGCCCTATGAGGCACCTACAAGGTGTCTCAGCTCCATCTATCCACCTGGCTCAGTGACACACAGTTATGATCTATAGATACCAACATCTGTGAATGCCGATAAATACTTTTGAGAATTAAATCGATAAGGACTGATTTATTCTTGATGTACAAATCAATCTGTTAAATGTCCATTCCATATGAAGAGATAGCCTTAAAACTCCACTTCATCATGTATAACTCAACAGAACCTTTTCAGATTCAGATTCAGGGGACTTTATTAATCTGGGGAATGGTTTAGCCCGTGCATTGTAACTCAACCCTGGCAATACTACTTCCATCAGTACTGTTGATACGCTGCACATTTCCACTAAAAACAGTTTACAAATCCAACAGATTGAAATCGAAAAAGCATGACATTCGAAGGGCAAATGATAACTAATTCCTATTGATCTGTCTGTAATATTTTAGAGTGGCACATCTCAAAATGGAAGATGAAAATGGAGGATTTCAGGGCATGCATTGGGGAAGCATTTGATGCTGGATGCCCATAATAATGCGCTTCTGAGCAGGACAGGGACTGTAAATCTCGGGGCTAAGATTGCATTGCAGCGGGTCCGTCTGGGCTTCACCCCACTATATATTCCCCTAGACAGGGCACCAAGATAGTTTATCACACAGCCTCATCCCATCTATGTGGAGAAGCTGTAGGGTTTATAAAACAACCAACCATCTAAATCAGTATGGAACTACCTAGTTAATCTGAAGTAAGATTAAATTTGCAACTTTCTTTCAATACCAGCGAGGTAAATTATAATGGTTGGGTCATTAAGGGTTAATGTGTGTTGATTGAGTATGGGGCAGAGTGGCAAATTGGGCTCACACCACCAAGCCTCCTCACATAATGATTTGAGAATTCATTAAAAGCCAACTGTTTGTTTTACATGACTAATTTGGCCTTACATTTGCTGTATGGCATGGTTTGAGATCTGTGAATATAACCATAGGATTTAACTTTATTTTGAATAATATTACATGGCTATTTTTCATTGCTTGTTAGTTTGGGAGAAATGGAGGAAACAAGAGGTAGACCTTCAATGTGAACATAACTTCTGTAAAAAATAAGCCTCTAACAATACGGCCATAAAAAAAACATCGTTATGCACAGAAACCCACACGGCCAAAATTTCCGCGAGGCGAAGCGGAGGACTGCGAGTCCTGGGAGGAGGCTCGCTCTCACGGGGCGATGCATTTCTCCGCTCCCCGTCAGAGGGGCTGGAGACGCAGACAGGACACCCACTCTATCCTAATCATGTTCACAGCCACTAATTGCCTACTTTGCAGCCACGCAGTGAGCGAGGTTCACCAACCTCCGAGGAGTCTGCATGGAGCTTGAGCCGAACTTGCTGTTCTCGACAAGGTGCGTGCGTGGGTGGTTGCCCCGGTGAATGAGAACTTCCACCTGGACCAGGTGATGCTGAGAAGATGATCGGAGCTCTCCCCGTCATCGCTTGCTACTTCTTCAGTTTGATTTACGGTAAATATTAATTTATCTTAGTTGTATATCATTGCATGACTTCTTCATGAATTTTTTTAAGTGGTTAGATTATTTTGCCGGCAATTTATATGTGGGCCTAATTTACCTGATCAATAGCATAGTCTTTACTTTTCTTTTCGTTTTTTATCGTTAAAATATTTTTTATCCGCTGTCATGAAATAAACATTAAGAAAAATAGACTCTTACTTTTTCAAAGTTAGGAAATCTGCATATGATATCATTATGACTTACAATAAATTAAACGTTCATTTTTTTTATCTAGATTGAAATTAACAAAACATCTAGGTCTATTTGGTTATACTTATGGACATTTTTGGGGATTGCAGATGGTCATTAAACATTAGGCCTACACGTCACAGGGGAACTTTGTAAAAGCTGGTTTATAAGTAAATCTCTAAAGCTTTACTTATCCATTTAACACAACCACTGCATCCATGTTATCACATGGAAGACTGCCTCAAATAGCAAAGGAAAGTTACAAAAGTAAGCTTCGCTTTATACGGTTTGGACTCTGTCTTTTAATATGGTTCTTGATGTTTCTTCAAACTTAGAAACCCATCCAATTAAAGTTGATAGGTCTCAGGTGTGCCGTGTGAGTCTCCCGAACGGCAGAGGGAGAATGAATGAATGAAACAAATGCATTGATTTATGATAGGTATTTTAGTGGAACACATTGTTACGTACTTTCCAGAATTCATAGGAACATCAGGTCTGCACTGTGATATAATAACTGTCTCCTTCACAGCCCTGCATGGATGGCTGTGAAGCCCACAGCCCACTAAGTAAAACAAATGTATACTTGAAATGTGCTTTTAAAGTGTACATTTAGTTTATTAAGAAAGGTATGTGAAATTTTTACTAATTTAAGTGTTTGAAGTACCAAACGTCCTAAAGAAGTACATTTGGCTTACTTAAATGTACTTCAAGTGTAGTGGGCCTAATTTCGTATTCATATACCCAAGTGCATTTATAAAATTATGCTTTGTTGGCATAAAGAAAAACCTTACAGTACACTTTATTTATGTTACTGATGTATTTAAAACACTTTAAAGACCTTACTATTTGTCTGATAACACTTTCATAGTCACCAGTATATTGGAAACACACTTTAAAGACGTAACCATTTGTATGATAGCGCTTTGATAAGGTCACCACTGTATTTGGAACTAACTTTAAAGGTACTGCAGTGACCTTTGTGCCACTGCATTATTAGTCCTGAACTCGTCATCCCCCATAATGTCAACTTTTATAAAATACACACTCATGTAGATGTATACACAGAATATTCGTATACACCTATATGCATACAGACAGACCGACCCATGACAAATGCACATGCAAACTCACACTTAAACAAACAAATGACCAAGTATGTGCACAAACACAGACACATATACACACAAACGGACACAATCACACCAACTACCCGGTCAGTGGTCAGTGTTATGGAGCCAACGTCTCTGAGGGGTCTGCCGGCATCCCGGGCGGGCCCTTCACCTCTGGGGCTCAGTGGCCCTGTTTGATTACGACCTCATGGAGCCATGACAACCATCTGTCTGTTAGACTGAACTCTGCTGCTGCGATCGTGCTGATTGGGCCCTCAGCCAAGGAGCTGATGAGGCTTCTGTCATGGTGGCGGTGGCGTTGACGAATGGGTGGCGGACCTGCCTGTTAAACTCCCATAACTCGTAGCACCTTACGGAGTGTGTATCGGCGAGGGATGAAATGCAGTTTTAGAGTAGTGTAGTAAAATTCAAACAAAGACACCCGTCTAAAACGTCATAGGGTTCATATGCCTTACATTAACGTCTCTAGGGGAAAATTGATAGCAAAGTTGCAACCTGATGCGATCAATCTCTCGAGTCCCTGACTGCAGTTTTGTTTTGGTCACCTCCGCCAATGGGTTGGTCAATATTAGTCCCACCTCATTGGGCGGTTTCCCGTGGGTAGTTTGGTGCAACTCAGCTACTCGTGGTAGTGTCCGGACATTAATTATAAACAGAGGACAGACAGAGGAGGAAGAGTGTAGCGGTATTCTATCCATTCTGCCTTAGAGGGATAGGGCTAACCATCTGTTTAAATCAGGCAGCTCTTCACCACTGATATGGATTCCATTCATCAAGCAGGTGAGGTATAGTCACTGCTTTTGCAAGGCTTGCACATACTCTTTGTTAGCAAAAGCCATTGGGAACCATTTTAACAGGAACTTTAAAATACAAGCAGGTCAAACACAATTGTATAATCAAAATAGTTGTATTCAAAACAAATTGAAGCGAATAACTTAAAACCAATACAAAGCACTTTGTCAGCACAAACCATCGTAGCACGGGAACCAGGCAGTGGTGCTTCAATGAAAACATTTTCTATACCAGCAGCACAAGTCATTGACTATTTATCACCAAAATAAATACTCTTCAGTGACTTCAAGAGTGATTTTTTCAAAGACCCAAGACACTAATTGAACAATTCTACCAATAAGAGTCAAAAGGAGGCAGTTCATTATAACAACACATTGAGCAAGATATCCCTTCCCTTCCATCTGTACTTAAAGCTCATTGTATGGCCTTTTTAAAGAAAACCTGAGTTAACCTTTGTTTGAATGCAGATGCATCACTCCTTAGTAGGTAAAGATATCTGTTACACGGCATAGGTAACAGATGTGCGGAATCTGAAGAGCGCCTGATGAACTGGCTGCTTGTGAAACAGCGCTACAACAAGCTGATCCGCCCAGCGATAAACAGGTCGGAGAGGGTGACCATCACACTGCAAGTGTCTCTGGCACAACTCATCAGCGTGGTGAGTCACCAACCATCCACACGTCTACAATCTCAATTGACAAAAATACACTCAATCTTGTTTTATGTTTAACTGAGTCTTGAAATAAATCAACATTTTTAACAGTTTTCACAGGGTTCCAAGATAGATTAAACATTGTTAATATTCATACACCACACCAACTACCTTCTAAAACATATTGTCAAACTGTCTCGATTAGTCTTATGCTTAATGAGAGAAGGGACATTTGTGTCAAATGGTTGTATTTACTGTTTGTCCTATATCAATTTACTTGTTTTTAATTAATCAAAAACATACAGCCATAGAGCAGTGCCATTAGAATGTTGGTGATATGCAGCCAAGGTTTTGATCTGCAAACCAAAACAGTCTGACTCATTCAATGCCTCCATTTATGAGCTACAAAAATTCTTTGCAGCAATTGACATTTGGTTTACTTTATTGAAAGAGTTCATCAGGACAATGCGATAAGAATGTCATGGACACAGAGGTTATCAATGCATTTATTGTTTCATTCTATTGGACAGCTGAAGGGCTCTGAGTGATGGGATGGCTGGGTTTTGATTTTGTCTGTGTTAGGCAGCCTATCTGCTTCTTAGGCTTATGTAGGCCTAGCTAAAATCACTCTAAATGGCTTTTGATGAAGGTAAATGTAAAAATAGTCGTTAGTTGTTAAATTACAAACTCATTTATGTATGCAGTACTCAGTTTTTATTCTTGATGGATGAAAGTACTGTATCAGTACTAGTAACACTTTGCATTCTTGTGGACTTAAAGGTGATTTATTTGTGATAAATAATATAATTCATTTCTTGAATAAGGCTTCTTTCTTTGAGCCAAGAATCAAATTATTCTTGTTGTTTTGTTTGTGAAGAAATGCATGAAATTGATATGAATTGAGGTCACCACTTTGACCTCTCCTTCCCTTTCTATTTCCAGAACGAAAGGGAGCAGATTATGACAACCAATGTCTGGCTCACTCAGGTAAGCTTAATAAAGGCTGAAGGTCCATCAGCATCAATCACCAACCGCTTCCACCCTGACCAAAGCCGTCTCTTCTAAAGTCCTTCCCCTGAACTTGGATTAAACCATATCCCTTCCGTTCTACCTCAAAGTGGAACAGGGCTCTGTAATTGTGCTTCTTTCCAGTGATCATGAAGCTTGTAATGGCCAGTTTGAGCTGGTCCCCGGGAGACTTTGTGACAGGATTTGACTGTGTCAGTTGTCTTTGTTTCTCTGCAGTACTGGGTGGACTACAGATTGGCCTGGGACCCCTCGAAATACGAAGGCATCGAGAAGCTGTGCATTCCCTCCAAACAAATCTGGCTGCCCGACATTGTTCTGTACAATAAGTAAGACCCACTACAGACTCATTCTGCTACAATCCCCTTATTTACTAAATACTTTTAACATATCTAACAAGGTTTGTTGCTGTTTTACTTAATAATGATATTAATATTGAGAAAATAGTCCATGATATCGTGTTGGTAGCATTGATTTAGTTGTAAGCCCAAACAATACAGCATTCGTTTGACCACAATCTACCCACCTTGTCTTGTCTTTTACCTTCTTCAGTGCATGCCTCTTTAACCTTCAGAATCATTGACGGTTTTTTAGGTCCAGGCACCGACTTTATTCAATAGTTTTGTGGATTTCTTGAAATGCCTGTGAAAGGTTTTCTATAAGGCATTTTATATGATTCAGACGCACCCACTCTTTTATGTCATTTCCTTCCACTGTTGTTCTCAGTGCGGACGGCACCTATGAGGTAACGGTGTTCACCAACGCCATCGTGCAATTCAACGGCAGTATCTTCTGGCTTCCGCCCGCCATCTACAAGAGCGCCTGTAAGATCGAAGTGAAGCACTTCCCCTTCGACCAGCAGAACTGCACCCTCAAGTTCCGCTCCTGGACCTATGACCACACCGAGCTGGACCTGGTCCTGAAGTCCGAGGTGGCCAGCATCGACGACTTCACACCCAGTGGAGAGTGGGACATCCTGGCCCTTCCAGGCAGGCGGACCACCAACCCTCTGGACCCCACCTACGTGGACCTAACCTATGACTTCATCATCAAGAGGAAGCCCCTCTTCTACACCATCAACCTCATCATCCCCTGCGTGCTGATCACCTCCTTGGCCATCCTGGTCTTCTACTTGCCCTCAGACTGCGGGGAGAAAATCACCTTATGTATCTCCGTCCTCCTAGCGCTCACTGTGTTCCTTCTTCTCATATCCAAGATCGTTCCGCCGACGTCCCTGGATGTGCCGCTGATCGGCAAGTACCTGATGTTCACCATGGTGCTGGTGACCTTCTCCATCATCACCAGTGTGTGTGTGCTCAACGTGCACCACCGCTCGCCCAGCACACACACCATGCCCTCCTGGGTCAAGGTGGTGTTCCTGATCAGGATGCCCGCCTTGCTATTCATGAGACGGCCTCCAGATCACTTAGCGCAGCCGAGACCCCATAAGCAGCCATACAAGAGGCCTACCAGGCCCGTGCTGGGCAAGGGACGGCCTCCTCCTGAAACAGGCATCACCGTGTCCACTTCCTCGGCCACTCTCCTCGCCTCTCACTCTGTCTTCTCCATCCCGGGACACTTTTACAACCGGGATGCCGTTCCTCCGCTGACACACAGGCACATGAACCGTAGAGTGGATGGAGGGTCTTTGCCCGTTGGCTCCTTGTGCAGCCAGGACCTTAGGCCCAGAACCGGCCGGGACTGGTCCGCAGAGCTCCAGGAGGCGGTGGATGGGGTCCGCCTGGTCGCCGACCACATAAAGGAAGATCACGATGATCAGGGTGTATGTATCACACTCAATAAGTCACTATTGTTGAAAGGTTTTATATACGGTTGAAAGGTTGAATATTTGACAAAGGTTTTGGAAATGGTGTTAATAATAGGGTTGGGGTTTAAGGTACAGAGAATGTAACTATAATCAACATTGAGAAGGCCCACACATTTATATTTTACTGTCCAGTAGGAGGTATTGTTGATAAATGACGGGTTATGGATGTTCAACCTCATTCTGAATCAAATCCTGGGTGTTCTTCGCTCGAAGCAGTTCCACAATATCATCACTGACCCCAACGCTGTTCTCCAGTAGTGCTCTGAACCCTGTCCATTTGGTCTTCTCAGGAGGCTTGTAATATCTGGCATACTTTATGCCTCTCGGTCACAGGAGGTTTCAAGCTTAAAGTTAGACACCATGCAATGTATTGTTGTCTTGCAGAAATCAATGGAATAGGTTGGTCACAAGGCTGGACAAATGAACCCCTTAACAAATTGCCACGGACAGCATAGCATGGTCAATATCCATTTCTAATGTCGGAGTAAGCAGAATAGGTGATGAATCCATGCTCAGACATGACTTCATCATTAGGTAACTTAATAATAGTGAGATGTGGGATGTAGAGATATATATAAGCAGTGGTGGTTCCTGTCCTTGACTTGTCCATCACTAGTATTCACATACAATCACTTGTATTGACTATTTGCAATCTGCCCAATGGCAGCAAACTACGCAAGCCTCATCCAATCCCTTTCTACTATAAGAACGATAAGATGTATTTTTCTGAGACTAGAATCAGGGCTGTGTTTAAATTGCTGTCATTTTCCAAACCATTTCACCCTTGTTTCTGTGTTATCGCAGGTAATTGAGGACTGGAAGTATGTGGCAATGGTGGTGGATCGTCTGTTCCTGTGGGTCTTCGTGATAGTGTGTGTGGTGGGAACGCTTGGCCTGTTCCTACAGCCTGTTTTCCAGAAGCCCATCGTTCCAACCCTGCAGCTAAGCTCAGAGACTCCTCGCATCTGAACCGGCAACCAGCAGATCAACGGCAGCATTCAAATTTTGGTGTGTGTGTGTGTGTGTGTGTGTGTGTATGTGTGTCTGTGTGTGTGTGTGTGTGTGTGTGTGTGTGTGTGTGTGTGTGTTTGTGTGCGTGTGTGTGTGTGTGTGTAAATTAACACTCCAATATTACATGGGTAGTTTGAAAGACATTTGAATTGTTGATTGATGTAAGATACCATGTGACAATTTGGTACAAGTCTGCTGCATTGAGAGTACTTCAAAGGTCGCTGGTAGATCATTGTCAGCCAGAGCGTAACTAAAACTCAAAATGATAGCAATCATGACAAATCATTGTATCACAACAAGGCACCTGGGTAGAAAAGCACGTTAAGTGAGGAAAATGATTCGCAAATATGATACAGCAGTGGTTGATCTGTGCATTCCAGTCAAAGGCACCAATTAAGAGCAGCAATATAAGCCAATAGCTCTTTGGCGCTGTGATGAAATGAAAGAGGGGCATCTGAATAGACCTGATGAGCATCATTAGTGGTCAGTGTCAGCAGCATCAATGTTCAAGTACTGCTAGAGCACAGCTTCAACACATGTGAACTTAGACGTCTCAATTTGTGGAGGTAGAAAACAGGTGTTCCAAAAATATTGAAGCTACACAGATGTCATACATAAATGTGTGGTAATGCAATAACACCCACCACTGATCCATTAAATGTATTAAAATCCCCATGAAGTCTGAGAATGAAGGATGTGATAGAAGTTTATGCAAGTGCTTGCAAAATCCCCATGGTGATACAGTCTTTCTTTAAAATCAATAAGATGTGCCAATTAATTTAATCACAACTGTAAAACCCACTGTTTGAACGAATGCATTATTTATGACTAGACAAGCAATTTTTAAAAAAATAGTTCTTGGAAACTTTGCTGGGATTTTATTTTATTATTATTTTATTTATGTTTTAAATAAAACATTGAAAAAGCTGACCCTGTAACACCAACTAAAATGCATCATGTTAGGTTTGATTAAACACTTTACTGATGGGTGTCCTGACAAATAGCACTCAATTAGAGTGCCCCCCATCACACACGCACGCGCGCACACACATACACACACACACACACACACACACACACACACGTCACTTTTGATGCATTTCCAGCTCATATAAATCATTTACTGTACAACTACTACAGCACCTCGCCATTATTTTTGTTTCAAATTACTTTACCACTCGTGCGGTTCCACGAGTGGAACAATATACCTTATGGTTTTACAATTGAATAAAACTCGATCATAATATATCACAACACGGTTAGAAACACAAATGTTTTTATTGGGTCACTAACATACATAATAAAACGCTTTATAAACAGTAAACTAACGAAAAGTGACCCCCCTTTAAAGAGAGACCGAGAGATACTACCCAGTCAATGATTTAGCGTTCTTTCTTGGCTACATTCTCAAATTCTATTACCTCAATATTTTTTGAAAATTCCAATCTCAAAGGAACACGTCAAACGCCTGTGAGAATAAACAACAAAGTAAATGACGTCAGCTGTCCAGACAGTCAAATGGCTCAGTGGTCCAGTGGACGCACGCGGGTCACTTGACTCTCTCTCCTCCGCCCTCAGTGTGCTGTGGACGCTCGCACTCTTTATATCCCCGCTCGCTTCCGTCTGCTCCGGGTTGCGGTCGCTCGCTCCTGTCTGCTCCGGGTCTCTGTAGGTCTCTCTCATTCATCTGCTCCTGGTCCAGGTCGCTCTTCATCATTCGGGAATTAGTTGCTGATAAACATGAAACATACGATTTCAATTCTCCTGGCCAACATCTTGGTGCTCTTGTTGCCGTCTGGTAAGTGGAGTCCAGTACTTGTTGCGATTCGACAGCTTTTTATTTTAAGGGAAGAATTGTAGATTTAAAATAAACGATTTTATTTTTTAAACATCTTAATTTTAATGTAGGCTAACTTGTATTATAATCGGTGCAGAAAAGGGGCAATATTTGACACAACAGGACCACTTAGGCTTGTTCATTGTTTAATATAAAACTTTATATTTTATAATGCTCTATTTTTGAAGCTCTACAAATTTTTGTACGTTATTGTTTTTTTATTGGTCAGCATTAAACCAATTTCATTTCTATTCTGGTTGAAATGTTTTCAGTACTGTTTTGGATTAAATATGGAATTAAGTAACTGTTAATCTTGAAATAAGACACAGGTGGATAAAAGTTTAGCTATCGGTTGTGTTCACGCCTACATGTACAATAACTTATCTAGCTTTACTGGCTGTGCAATGATGTGACAACTACCATATTAACACTAATGGCAACAAGATCAATGATCCCCCAGTTAATCATTGAGTGCATCTCACTGCATTTGCAGCCCCTAAAACATAAGCATCAGTGCCAGCAGCAACCCTGATTCTCTTCACCATGTAAAACCTCAACGTAGCGACACACAGTCTTCTGCTCTCTCTCAGGTGTAGGTTGCTCGGAGGCTGAACACCGGCTCTTCATGAAAGTGTTTGAAAAGTACAACCAGTTCATCCGCCCCGTCGAGAACGTCTCTGACCCGGTGGTCGTGCAGTTCGAGGTGTCCATGTCTCAACTGGTCAAAGTGGTGAGGCAGTGGCTTCTACAATGTCGTAGAGGTTATTATGTCCGATGTGTATGTTAGTGGTTAGTGTCTACTTTTGAATGATTTTCCCATAAACTCTGATCGTACTGGAAAGACATCATAGTAGTACCAGTTGATCGTAGACATCGGGAGTGCCTGCATGAGCCCTCAAAATATACTCTTGTGCCGTACTTTATAGTGTTATATGATAGCAAGTGGTGGGAGTGGATTGGGAGTCTGACAGCAGGGCTTAGCCTCAGTGCCAAAGAGCAAGACAAGAGACCAAGCTGCACAACAGTGCAGGCCAAACTCTTCTCGCTGCCATTTCAACAGCCTCCCCCCGATAGCTAAATAACTGCAGATGAGAAACGATGGGATTTAACAGCATGGTATAGCCTGAGCCGAGAGAGGCTGTAGAGTCAGCACAGCAAGGTGCCAGGCGGTTGGGGAGAGAACACCCCCACAATCACACGAAAACAAGCACGCTCCTTCAGAAAATAAGTGCAAAACAAGTGAACAAATGGCAGATATCGACAAGCGTCTTTGAGTACCAAGAAAAGCACAGTAAAAAAACAATCTATTATTATTATTATCGATGACGTGAATCTGCGGAATCTCACACCCAGGTTGTTGATTATAGAATATTGATTATTGGGAGAATCCACGCCATGTGAACAATAATTTGACCCAACAAAAATGCTAAATAAATGAACATTTTCATAGGCAGTGCACTTTTCTCTCCTATACTGTTCTCAACCAACCTAACAACGATAATCCCTAACCCTAACCCTTGCACAACGTACCTTAATGCAACGTGATGTCAAAGTAACAGTATACAGAACCAAAGTATCATTTATCGTAATGCATTTCTGGGCAGCGTCTCCAAGACAAGGTCAGGTCTGTCCAGGAGTAGAATACACAGATATACAATCTGTGTCTTTGATACAATCTCTTTTAGATATTCTCCCAGGGAGAAGATTCAGCTGGGCCGGGCTGATGGATGATTGAGTTTCCTCCTTAACATATTAGGCCCCGAAGCGGCCTTCCATTGGGCCAGCCTGTGTCCAATAAGCCAGGGCTGTATGATCTAATTTAAAACATAGACAGCTCATTGCCTGGACAATACATCATCTCACAGTCGGGAGGGGTCGCTGGTGCAACAGGTTATCGGTGTTTGACTACCAACTGAGTGAACGGCTCAAAGCTAAATCAGGCTGTTCAGTTCTGCCTACCGTGACATATTTGTTACCCGATATTCCAGTCACCAAATTGACAGACACACACAGACACACAGATACACAAATACACTCACACACACACACAAACACACAGTAACACACACCAGACATATCAACCAGGGGCCCGGGGCCACATGGTTGATTCAAGGCCCTGGTTCATGGGGTTGATGAATCTGCAGACACAGTCCAAACACAGACCGGATATCTGCCATCGCTCCCCACTGCCTCTCCTCCTCCAGCCTTAATGCTTAGCTTACCTCTGATCCCTAACCTTACCTTTACCTGACATCTTACGTTACCTTTTACTGTTACCAGATTACTTTACCTCTTAGCTAACCTCTTACCCACCTCTTAGCTTTCCTCTTAGTTTCCCTCTTATCTTACCTCTTACTTAAGCTCTTAGCTTACCTTATGTCCTTAGTTCTCCTCTTAATTTAGCTCTTAGATTACCTCTTACCTTACCACTTACCTTACCTCTAAGCTTATCTCTAAGCTAACCTGCTGAAAGCTTCTACTGATTGACGTGGCATTGTGAAAGAGACGCCAACTCCTCCCCACCAATCCTCTGGCTCTCCTGTGACCATATCCACCACATTCGATAGCTGTAAAGTTTGTTTAAAGTCACATTTGGCCTTTCTTGTGTTTGCCTAGTGATTCTTTCCCTGAGGAAATACCTTCTCTGTTTACAGGACGAACTGAACCAAATCATGGAGACCAATCTTTGGCTGAGACACGTGAGTTTATTACCCATCCATCACCGAGTACATTGAGCCCTTGAGCAAGGTCATGAGCCATGGACACAATCCCTGTCCCTGCCATAAATGACGGTTGGGTGTCAATCAGATAGCTTCAATTATTCATCGGCTTCGTTGGGTTTGTATAGATTGATGTCACTTGCAATTGCCTGTTCCAAGTTAATGTGAATTAGATGTTTTTGTATATTGTGACTTGTTTTTGCTGATCGATTGCTATGCCCATTTGAATTCAACATAACCACCACTAACGTGCTTAATTATATTTCCTAAATAAGTGTCCATATCTTGTTTATTATTGTATCCATTTACACAAATTTATGTTACCTCCAAAACAGCTTGTAAAGCCAATACAAACCTATACTATAAGTTGTAATTGAATTCAGTGCGGCCGTATAATTCCACCTTACAGCCATTTCCACAGAGGCTATCGTACACTTGCAAAGCTCTACAGTAAAGCTAAGTATTCAACAGCTAATTAGATTCTACGGCAATTCAGCCTGTTGCAAATTCATTAACTGTATCAGTGTTAAACCAACTCACACTCTGAAATGCTAATTAAGTTAGACAAAGGAGAACTGATTTGTGGCATCTTTGTGGTAAGGGTATGGCGGGTCTATTAAACAAGACAGATGATTGTATTTCCAGGGGGACTGAGCCTGTCGGAGACTGCCCTAAAAGACACACCAGACAATTTTTTCTAATTAAATCGAAGCTTTACAGCTCTCTGTGTGGTATGAACTTTGGTGAGAGTTGATAAATAAACTTTGAAAGGATGGTTAGCAATACATTGGCCCCAGAGCTCGTCATCCAAAGAGTGATTGTTTGCGTGTTTTATAAACTCATTGTGCGCAAATGTGCATTTTCATTTGATGCATACTGTGTATGTCTATTCATAAATTCTCTAAATCGTCTAAATTGATTCTCAAGAAAATGTTAGTAGTATTGTAACCTATTGTTGATGCATATAAGTCATAGGAATAATACTGGCTGATAAGCTTTTTCATTGTATCTAAACATTTGAATCAGACATGTTAGATTATAAAGGTAGATAAATGGCTCAATGTGTTTTAACCAAGTCTGAGTTCCTTTCTTTCAGATCTGGAATGACTACAAACTAAGATGGGATCCAAAAAGCTTTGGTGGAGTAGAGTTCATTAGAGTGCCATCCAGCAAAATATGGAAACCAGACATTGTGTTGTACAACAAGTGAGTTCACTTTGACATTTTGATCGATGTTTCTGAGACAGAGGAATCATTTTCTATATTATCTCTCAATTCCGTGACTCATTTGGCGTCTCTATTTTCCCTTCATCGCTTCCTTTCTGCTGTCCCCTGTCTCTTTATTTTCATATTATAGTGCGGTTGGAGACTTTCAGGTGGATGAAAAAACCAAGGCCCTGCTCCGTTACAACGGGGACGTCACCTGGATCCCTCCAGCTATTTTCAAGAGCTCCTGCAAAATAGACGTCACTTACTTCCCATTTGACTACCAGAATTGTACCATGAAGTTCGGCTCGTGGACCTACGACAAGGCCAAGATCGACCTGGTGCTGATCGGCTCCACCGTCAACCTCAAAGACTTCTGGGAAAGCGGTGAGTGGATCATCATCGACGCCCCGGGCTACAAACACGACATCAAGTACAACTGCTGTGAGGAGATCTACCCGGACATCACCTACTCACTGTACATCCGTCGACTGCCCCTCTTCTACACCGTCAACATGATCATCCCCTGCCTGCTCATCTCCTTCCTCACCGTGCTGGTCTTCTACCTGCCCTCCGACTGCGGGGAGAAGATCACACTGTGCATATCCGTCCTGCTCTCCTTGACCGTGTTCCTGCTCGTCATCACCGAGACCATCCCGTCCACCTCGCTGGTGATTCCCTTGATCGGCGAGTACCTCCTCTTCACCATGATCTTCGTCACCCTCTCTATCGTCATCACCGTCTTCGTGCTGAACGTACACTACCGCACCCCAAAGACCCACACAATGCCCGGCTGGGTGCGCAGGGTGTTTCTCGGCATGCTGCCCAGGGTCATGTTCATGACCCGGCCGGAGAGAGAGCCCGAGAACGAGGTGGTGGTCAGTTCTGCTCCTCTTCTGCCGACCAGACCGTGTGTGGGGCGCTCGTGCTCCACTCTGCGACCGCATCCGCAACAGCAGCAGCAGGTGCAGCAGCAACGTAAGCCCCGGTCTAAGGCCACCGGCGTGTTGTCCAGCCTGGCCCGCAGCCAGCCGCTCTTCATTAACACGGAGCTCTCCAGAGTCAACAGCTTGACCAGAGAGCCAGCCAAGGCCCCGTGCTACGAGGGAAAATGCTGGCACCAAAGGGGTTCCAAACTCCCTGCGGACTGTGGGGGAGGAGGCGGAGGGCTGGGCAGTCTCGGGGCCCTCAGTGGAGGCAGTGCTGCCGGGATGGGCCTGAGTAGTCCCTGCTCCAGTTCGAGCTCCGTGGACGGAGGACTGGTGTTCTTGTCCCCGATGTCCCCGGAGGTGAGGGAGGCCATCGAGAGCGTCAAGTACATAGCGGAGAACATGAGGCTTCAGAATGAGGCCAAGGAGGTGAGTGCATCCTTATTAGACCGTTCCCGTAGGACAGGGGGAGAAGTCCTTCCCTATAAGGCATGTCATAGTTTACAAAGTGGTGTGTATTATAAATGTAACGGGACCTTTTTCAGGTTCAAGATGACTGGAAGTATGTCGCCATGGTGATTGACAGGATCTTCCTGTGGGTTTTTGTTCTGGTCTGCATCCTGGGAACGGCTGGACTTTTCCTGGAGCCGCTGCTACTTGGAGACGACATTTGACCGAGACAGAGTTGAGACATTTATTCTGAAAAATATCATAACATTACAAATGCCTTCATTAGAGTGTTCAGACTGAGAAAACAATGGCAAACACTGTGATATAGTCATTTCTCACCCCAAACAATGTATCACCAGTATAAAGCATATAATATATTCATTGCTCAATAGCAGAATGCCCACAAATAACTGTGTTCAATTGCTGAAACAATTATTCAATTGCTTTTGCCGCTTTTTAACATGTGCATGATTTTAAAGACTTTTAAAGATGTAGGCATATAAACACAGTCTACTACCTACCATCTGAGATACAAGGTCTTGTTAACCATAATCAAGGGTGACATCTTGTGGATGTTATCTGGAATTGCCCTTTCTAAAAGGCTCCATCTGCAAGGTTTCCTGCTCGCTTAATGAATGCTGCATTAATCTATGTTTATATACATAACTCCTTGGCTAAAATAACTTACCAAATATTTTACTGAAACTATGATGGTAAGATTAAATAATAATTTGAATGAACAAAAACGATTCTAAACAGCTAAGTGATTTTATTATTTGTATATTGTTACAGAATAACTCTTTGTACATCTGTTGTTTTATTAAAGAGCTAATTTGGTTACTCTTTTACATAACATTATTTCTAATAAAGAGCATCTCATGCTTACATGACAGTGAACACTTTTGAGCACGAGTCTCCTCTCAGTCCAGCAGTGTGAGGGACTAAAGTATCGCTCTCTCTCGTTGATATAGCATGCTAGAGAGAAGAGGCTGAAGTATCGCTCTCTCGTTGATAGAGAATGCTGGAGAAGAGACTAAAGTATCGCTCTCTCGTTGATAGAGAGTGCTAGAGAGTAGACTAAAGTATGCTCTCGTTGATAGAGAATACTATAGAGGAGGCTGCTGGTAAAGGGAGGCAATTAAGTGTTGGTGTGTGTATGTTTGTGTGTGTTACACGGTTTTATATCCTTGGAGCTGCAGCTTGTTGCTTCAAAATCAATACAGAGATCTTATCATGGAGGTCCCATTAAACCTTGCTCTGTACATCTTCCTCTGGGAATGGAGGGCGGGGGGGGGGGGGGGGGGGGGGTTCTTGCTTTTACAAACCATGGCTGAAGCAAGGACTTGCACACTTTAAAAAAACAAGACAAAAAGGTTTGCTCTTTTGTGAGAAAAAGTTATTGATTGAATAAATCATGTATCAAATCTATGAAATGCAGTGCAAAAATAACACAAAATGCAAAACTGAATCAATACTCTTGGTCAAACTACAATTAGATTACCAGTTTTAATGAACAAAAAGCAATCAAACACAATCCCAGGTGAATTGTGGCTATTCTGAAACCAAACATAGTTAGCATCCAAACAATCAGATTTGAAACCTACTACTTGAAAATGTACAGATGGCAGGCACTGTTATTACAGTGTGACCGACTGCAGCGTAATTAAATGCTGGCAGGGAAGCACGGGTGGATACCAGTTCCTGATCTGATTAGAAGTCCCCTGGTTAATGAATTTAATTAAACTCACCCAGAGCTCGTTCAGGGGATCTACGGGAGGCATCCGATATGATAATGGACAAAATGGCTGAGGGTGAATTTTAGAAGCCAGACGGGGCTCTAACAAGGATATAGCTCTCTCAAGGTTAACGTTCAGACAACAAAACATGCAAACAATAAATAGCATTGAATTTATATATATATTAAAGCAGTTTGTTAGGTTAGTTTATCTATCTGTATATAAATTAAGCTTTCAAAAATAAATAAACCAAGTACATGTTTTTACTTACTGATATATATATATATATATATATATATATATATATATATATATATATATATATATAGTGTATGTCATTTCTGCAAGACTTTTCAAACCTGCACTGGTACAGATGTGTGCTGCCTGTCTCAGTGTCCGAGACATGGAGAGATTGTATTATAGACGCTATGGAAGTCAAGCCGATGGCATCCCTCAAGGCTACGACTCGAGGTGTCAGCCAGCTGCATAAAAGGGACAATTCCTGGCCAGGATTAATGACCTGACTGCTCAGGGAGAGCGCTCAGAGGAGAGAGAGGGGGGTGGGGCTGGCTTTCCGAAGGAGGAGGTGGAGGAAGAGGAGGGGGAGAAGGGGTCTAAAGGAGGAAGGTCTACAACAAATCGCCTGCTGCATATTTTCAGAGGCAGCGGGAACTGAAGCAGCAACGCTGAACGGTAGAGAAGGGAGAAGAAATGTGTGCGATGGATTAGCAGTAGATCTTCGCTACGCTGCTGTCATTAAGACCCCCCCCCCCCCCCCCCCCTCTCAATCCAGAAGGATTGAGCATCGATGGCAGAGACACAGAGCAGGTGAATATATGCTCCTATGGTTTATGTAGGAATTCATGCATGTGCTGCTGACTGCATATTATTGCTTTGCTGCTTGCAGGATTAGCAAGGTGATGGGAAAGGGACATAGGTGCATCCCTCTACGTTTAAACGCATGTTGTGTGCAGGGGCATGAATATCCATTTAAATGTGTATTTGTTTACAGCTGAGTCTCCCATTGTATCACTTTATCCGTCCGTACTCCGAGAAAGACATGCTGGAAAGCTCTTGCTCCGAGGCAGCAAATTCATGGTTACTCAAATCTAAAACCCAACATGTTGCTAGGCTGCCAAGGATAGTCAGTGCTCACCAGTAGTCACAATCATGACATTTTCTGTATGTACTTAAACTCCCTCACAGCGCCGTGCTCCCACCAGCCTTATCCTATGCATCGCTGTTCACCCAGAGGATGGCTGTGGCTCTGCTTTAGGCTCCTGCCCCGCGCTGCCCCTGGGACCAGCTGTCGGAGCCCAACATACCTCTGACACCATGCTGAGAGCAGAAGGGGTGCCCCCCTCCCTCGCCCTGCTGCTGGTGATGGCGTTGAGCTGGTGCCACCTGTGCCACTCGCTGCGTAAGTCACCGCCCCCAATTCAACGTTTCTCACAGGGATGCTACATGCTAACAGTGTCTGAAATCTGCATATGAATTAGTAGTCTCAAATCAGCCTCAGGCTCGTGGTAAGGAGGCTACGAGCGGGACCTGACCCTACTGTTAATGAGAAGGATTCTGTAACAGCTTGTCTTTGAACGTCCTAAGGGATGCTGTCATCATGGCCGTCTTGTTGGAATCAAATTCACTTAACATAAGCAGAGTCAAGAACGGGAACCACGGCGCATCTGATAATCACAGTAATTGATTGCTGCGTGGCCTTTTATCGATCCATGGCGTGGAGGAGTGACACAGCGACATTAGCAGTCATTCCTTCTGCCCTCCTCAAGGGGGGATTAACAACCTCAAACCCATCCAATAAAATTAGAACATCTGGGGAAGGAAATAAGCAAAAGAACAGAGCCAATCGATGTGGTTGATCTGCGAGGGACTTAGGAACAACGCGGTCATGAATCTACGTGGCTTTGGCGGGGCTTAAGGGGTCATTCCAACTGTTTTTATGTGCAGTTGGGCATCTCGCACGATGATCAGATAGAGAGAGAATGGGAGGAAGGAAACCAGGACCTTGTTGGCTCGGCCTCGAACACCCGACTTACTGAAATGAATTACAGTTCAGATAATGTGCGACCCCGGTGTGCTTTGCACTCAACTGATGTAATTATTAACTGTACTCATCAGATGTGTTATAATAATGATAATAATAACGTTTTTAGTTTGTTTTTGAATTAATAATACAGAATTATCTATCAAGTTTTCATTAGTTTTTCTCTTTTTGCTCATGCCTTCTCCTAGGGTCCTCAACACTTTCCTCTTATGCAAAGGCAGAGGACAGATTGTTAAACTACCTCTTCAGAAACTACCAGAAATGGGTTAGGCCAGTGGAATTCCTCAATGGGACAGTAACAGTGAAATTCGGGCTAGCCATCTCCCAGCTAGTCGACGTAGTAAGTTGAATACAAATTGAACTATGATTCACTATGATGTTGAATTAGTATAAAATTGTGAAAAACAATAGTTAATGATCGCACTGTTGGAATTCTTCTGTTTTTGTGCAGTTTAAAATTAAGGTATAAGTCAAGTTATAAATCAATCTATAAATCATAAATTTCAAATGCCATGAATCGTAAATTAAAAGATTTTAAGTACTGGCATACGTGCATTTCTGGATAATCACTGGACACATTTTCATCAGAACTACATATTAATCCAATAAATTATTTCACTTATTTATCTTTCCCAGGATGAGAAAAACCAGCTCATGACAACCAATGTGTGGATGAAGCAGGTGAGTACATGATATAAAACACGGACACACGGTGTAAAACATATGTAAACATGATGTAAAACATATGCACACATGGTGTAAAACATATGTATACATGCTGTTAAACATGTAGACATGCTGTAAAACATATATACACATGGTGGAAAACATGTAGACAGGATGTAAAACATGTAAACACGGTGTAAAACATATATACACATGCTGTAAAACATGTAAACACGGTGTTAAACACATGTCGGATGTACAGATTGTGTAAAACATATGTGCACATGGTGTAAAACATATGTACACATGCTGTAGAACATGTAAACACAGTGTTAAACACATGTCAACATGAAAACAAATGCCGCTTAGACATCTTTCTAAGTCTAAGTCTGATAGGAGACCCAGTTTTACGTTCCCTCCCCGGGGATTTCTTGATCGTTTTCGTCGTGTTCTGGTGGCATTTTGGTGACATATAAACCCCTTGCTTGAATGAACCACCCATCTCCCCCCTGCCCACCACAACCTGCTGCCTCCCCCATGGTCCTGTCAAGTTTATTTATGCTTCTGAGGGTTCACTTTACAGCTCAGAAATTGGTCCCTGCAGACCCAGACTCAGCAGCAGCCTCAGTTACAAGCCATGGTTATGTTATGGAAATAAGGAGACAAATGTCACAGGCCAAACTTTTTCCAAGTTTACAGAAAATTGGAGTCAATGAGTGTGTCATGAATAAACAAAACAGTACGGTTCAAATATTTGTACAAGAAATTAGTTTTCTATACTAGTCGTCCGGCTATGTCACCTGCTGTTTTTCATTTGAGGGGACCAGACAATATCTTATCAGAGGCCTCCTAACCTGCGCCAAGCCCTGCTCGTTGCGGCTTAAAGAGCATCCTTTCTTTGCTTTTCTATTGTACTGGTCAGAAAACATTGAACATCAAACACCTATCTTATGACAAGACAGTGAACCTTCAGGTCCCATATCAAGGGGATTCTTAATAGGATCTCTCTGTGCGTCGCTGTGTAGGAGTGGTCTGACATCAAACTACGCTGGAACCCTCCTGACTATCTGGGCATCACCAGTATCCGTGTTCCATCGGATATGGTCTGGATCCCGGACATTGTGCTGTATGATAAGTACGTCTGACGCCTCTGTTCTTGCAGTTGCCAAGCAACATTATGTGACGTATGTGAAATTTCTGGCTGGCTAAAATGAGGTATGGCTGGGATTGATTTGAATCAACACTTTCAGCACTGGTATACTGTAAGTGAAATAGTAAAAATGTTATGCACTTGAAAATATATTTACAATCAATTCGAAGCTTGTCGTTCTGATGTTTGGGTGTGCATTATCTGAAGCAACAAAGTAACAAAGCAATCAAATCTAAGGAATATTAGGGACGCGTGATGAAACATATGATAACTCCCTTTAATCCCCAACAGTGCAGATGGGCGTTTTGAAGGGACAGTCACCAAAGTCATTGTCAGGTACGATGGTACCATTTCATGGACCCCACCAGCAAGTTACAAGTCAGCATGCAACATTGATGTCACCTTTTTCCCCTTCGACCTCCAGAACTGCTCCATGAAGTTTGGTTCTTGGACTTATGATGGGTCACAGGTAACTACTGCACACAGACAGGATGAATCACAAAGACGTAGAACATCTGTGCCAGCGATTCTAAATGATATGATCCTTACATGATCTATGTTTGCTATTGACAAACAAAGATAATTATAAGATTAGCTCCCTTAATCTTCCTTGCTGATTAAGGGAGCTTTTTCTTGCCCTTGGGTAAGGGGGGTGTCATAAATATTTGGCCTGTTAAGACCATTTAGACTGTAATGGTGATAAAGGGCTATAAAAATACATTTCAATTAAATTACATTTTATTTAACCCTTGGTAGTGTGAAAATGGAATTGCTGAGATTGTTGAAATCCTTTTTGTTATGACATAATGAAATAGGTAGCAGGGTATGAATTCCCAGTAAACAATGTCATTTTCTCTATCTTTATACATTAAAGGTGGACATCCTTTTGGAGGACGTCAACGTGGACAAGCGGGACTATTTTGACAACGGCGAATGGGAGATCATGAAGGCCACAGGCGGCCGCGGCCTGAGACGGGACGGCGGAGCCTCCTACCCGACCATCACGTACTCCTTCGTCATCCGCCGGCTGCCCCTCTTCTACACCCTCTTCCTCATCATCCCCTGCATCGGTCTGTCCTTCCTCACCATCCTGGTCTTCTACCTGCCCTCCAACGGCGGCGAGAAGATCTCGCTGTGCACCTCTGTCCTAGTGTCCCTCACCGTGTTCCTCCTGGTCATCGAGGAGATCATCCCGTCCTCCTCCAAGGTCATCCCGCTCATCGGGGAGTACCTGGTCTTCACCATGATCTTCGTCACGCTGTCCATCGTCATCACCGTGTTCGCCATCAACATCCACCACCGCTCCTCCTCCACGCACCACGACATGGCGCCGTGGGTGAGGAGGATCTTCCTGCACCGCCTACCCAAGCTGCTGTGCATGCGCAGCCACGTGGACCGCTACGCCCCGGACGGAGCTCCTGGGCAAGCCGTGCACCCCAACGGGCGGCTAGCCGAGGCCACACCGCCACTGAACTCTCGGCGCAGCCTGCAGGCCGCTTTGGACTCTATTCGCTACATCGCCACGCATGTCGTGAAGGAGAACGAGGTTCGAGAGGTGAGTGTCATCGATTGGTCTAGGTCGAGGTATGCTGTAGGGCACAGCAGCTGACACTTGCCGATCTATTAACACAATGAATGCAATTAAATACAATTAATCCCAGTTCACAACGGATGTGAGGCAGATTCCTAAGCAATCGTGTTTACGTTAACCAATGTGTAACCAAACGCCGAAATATAGGCCTATAAAGCGTGTTTCTTGACAACATTGCGCTGCAAACACATGTTCATTCTCAACATCCTACATTTGGATGTAATCAATATATATCGTGAGCCTCATAGCATAATTGCCTAAGTCCGACTTTAAGGTTCTTCCTGTATTTAGCGTCCAAAAATGCCTGAGGACTTAGGCAGATAGTGATTATGGAATGTAAACCACTCTCTGATTGGGCCTTTTTTGCCAAGATTTGGGCCAAGATTGCTTAGGTATCTGCCTAACATCCATTGTCAACTGGGATTTACTGCAATATGATTGTAAACTAAATAGATATGGCAACATGTAAGATAATTTGACCACATATCCTCATGCGTTATCTCGCTGCCAAGACTTGACATCTGTTTCACACATTTTGTGCACAACAAAACCTCATGTATTTCTGTATGGATAAGTACACATTAACATAAATGCATTGAGTAACACACACTCAATAAATCCAATAAGAAACATCATGATCCAGTTGTTTTTGTACATCAACCAAATACTCGGTTATATAGGCCTGTTGTGCATGATTGATTACACACACATATTCTTAACTACTATTAACTACTAGTTGTTTTGTGATGGATGAGAAAATTGTGTGAGATAACTTTCTGTTTGTACAGGTGGTGCAAGATTGGAAGTTTGTAGCCCAGGTTTTGGACCGGGTGTTTCTGTGGGCCTTCCTCCTTGTTTCAATCCTTGGCTCTGCCCTGCTTTTCATCCCTGTCATTTACAAGTGGGCCAGCATCATCGTTCCTGACTTCAGTCACGCACACAGTTAAAGAACAACTACCACAACTCAAAGGTGTCCATCATAAGACACATGTATGTGCTTTCCTGTTATCCCAGACATAATACAACTATGCTGATGTTCAAAAACCCCAAAAGCCTAATACACGGATAAACAAAATGGTAAAAGATGTCAACACTTTCAAATAGGTTGATGAACGCTCTCTGACATACAACTCATGTCATAACTTAATAAATTCAGAACTTTTTTACCTTTGCAATTTTCTTGACATTGACACAACTGCAGTAACATGTTTGTATACACATCCAGCTACAATAGAACTAAGAACTGGACATTTAGTAGCAATTTTGGAAATGTTTAGGCGGTCATTTGAGATGGCCAAGTGGTGGCCGGTGAGTGATGGGCCTACAACCTGTGTCCTACAGGCTACTTGGTAGAAATCTATTAAACGATTGGTCAATATCGACTTTTGGTCTTTTGGGGTTTAGATGGGGGGGGTTATGATACCTCATCCACTACCAGATTATGACATCATGGTAAACATCATACTTTGTTAAATTGTCCTGGAGATTACCCTGGCCTTGTGACTTTCTCAGATTAAGATGCAGAAGGACTTTACATATATACAATATTTTGGATACAATTCAATTCATATTGGTAACACGATCCATGTTCAGTCTTGATAATAATCAGCCATACGTAATCGTTGAAAGGAACCCAGGCGGTCTCATTTCACCACGGAACATCCATGCTGTCAACTCAGAGTCAGGAACAGAGTCCGTGGCATGGGGCACCTCACTCCATTATTTTCCTATATCATGCATGTGCAATATCGTCCATGTCAATACTGCAGTAGGTATGATCATTTATATTAAAAGCATAATTGTTATAATATACTTGAAAGAATGAATTGCATTGGATAATTCAGTCAGAAGTCTTTTGTTTTAGCAGACATAAAGGAAAGAGTGGCACTGAATTATTTGAAGTGATATTTACTTTGGCACATTTTCCCTAAACAGCCTGAAACACAACAAATTACATGAAGTCGCAAACACATTTTAACACAGGCCTTGGGGATCTTTATTCATTATAGCATCAGTAGATCCACCTTTGGCATCAAAATGAATGCAAAAAACTACTACTATTTGTCTCATTACATGTAAATACATATACATGTCCTAAATGGTCGTCCACACTGACCTCCTTGACGGAGTCCCCACCAGTGCTGTCACAACCAGCGAGCTGTTCCTCAACGGGACATGTCTTTCAAGCGCATCAGCCCCCCAAAGCAAAGCGCCAGGGGCATCCGCAGTCCCAGGTCAGGTGACCAGAGCGGGGGAGGCGCAAGTCACCGGTGTGTTCACGGACATATTCAATCTCTCCTTTCCAGTACAGTCCTCTCCGGCCTCAAGTCATCCACCGTTGTCCCGATTCCAGAGAAAAGCACGGCCATTTGCTTTAACGACTGGAGCCCTGCTACCCTCACTCCCACAGTGAGTAAAAGCCTTGAGAAGCTTGTCAAGGCCATCTGGTTAATGCTCACTATAGACCCTTACCAATTTGCCTACTAATTTGACAAAGAACATCCACGGCCAACGCTGTAACTACAACCCTCCGCACCGCCCTGACCCCTGGGAGAAGAGGAAGCTGTTCAATGAATACATTTCACCTGTCAACACCATAGTCCCCTCTAGGCTTGACCTTAAGGACCAACGAATCAACCCCAGCCTGTGCCGCTGGATCCTAGTTTTCCTAACGGGTCAACACCAGGTGGTGAGATGGGACCCAACACCTCTGACCCTCAGCACAGGAGCCCCTCAGGGCTGTGTACTGAGCCCCCTCCAACTTGGTGATTGAGCTCATTTGTTTGACAACCGAGCTCAGGAGAAACACCTCGCAGTCAACATTTCTCCCTCGTTCAGAATCTTTTCACTTATATTCTGTTTCGGAAAAAACAAATGATCTTTTAAATTGCATAAATATTTTTCTGAAATAAGAACCATTTGCTCAACAGATAGCATATGTCCAGATTTATCTATGAAATGATTGTATAACCAAGGCTGTTCATTAAAAAATATTCAGTTAAACAGCACATCCTACTGGCACACAGTGATAATGCACCTTTAAATAGATTACATTATTCGGATAAACAGCACTACCTATTGGCACACAGTGGTAATGCACCAATACAACATTTTCCAGTTAAACAGCACAACCTACTGGTAAGCATTGGTAACGCACGTTTAAATCGGGGTTAGGTTTCGTTATTCCCGGTGACCTAACAGGAGAAAACAGTAATCGTTGTGCTGCACAACGCAAACTCTGAAAACCCACCGAAGTCCTTGTCCGTAAGTTACTCTATGTTACGTTAGCGACACTTCTAGTCGAGGGGGTTGTGCATTATTCCTCCATAACACCAGGGCTAGAGCCTCATAATTCATAACAGTTCAACTTAAGCCCAACTCAGCCAATAGTATCCAGCTGCAGCCCCGGAGAACACCATGGCGTGACAACAACAACCCAGGCTACTCTGGGCATCCTCACATCTAGAGTGTCCAAGGACGCGGTGATCCTGCTCACACGCACGGGGAATAGGATTGATGGAACTAAATTAGTGAATAACTTTATCTAAAGATCGGGCTCACCACGCTTCATGCGTGCAGTTTTTATTTATGCAGTTTGGGGACCAGACTAAAGTCACGATGAGAAAGTTTCGGGAAGATATTTTACTATTTATAACGTAACATCTGCATTTCATTATCCTAGCGGTTAACTGATCAGGTTTCAGGCATGAGTCTGATGGCATTTGTGCTTCCAGGAACACAAAAAGTAGTGCGAGTTTAAAGTCTTATTTTGTGACAGATTCGCCCCTAAATGTGAAGCAGCCATAAACCTACCCCCGTATAACCTAACAAGTGGTATAGGCGATATAATCTACTCCTGGGTGTGGGACATTATGTTTGGTTGACCCCCACACCGATTCATGGATTGGCCCTTACTAACACCAAACCTTTTGATTGTCTCCCTGCATTTGCAGATTATGAATTTGTTCACACATTTTTGGTTTAACTGCAACATGATTATTGTGGTCATACATTTAGTTAGAATAAATAGGTACAATTAAGTATATAGCTTTCTGTTAATATGTAATTTATTTAGAGTGGTAAGTGTAGACCTGATTATCTTTCCTTTCATCTTATAACGGAACAAACAAATAATAACAAACCAAGCTCTGCATGCATGGTGATGCGTGTCAGCCACAAGAACACAGTTATTGTGTTTTTTTGAAGGACTTACATTCCTAAAATTGTAGCGACAACTTCTCGCTCCCAGCAGCAAGCAGTGCTGACAGTTTGACCCCACTACAGATGTGCTCCTTCTCCAACTCGACAAGGTTAGACTGGAAATGGACATGGAAATCATTCCGGCCTTGTTTTACCCCAAGTGCCAATGGAAAATGCCAATGTTAAACGTTATGTAATGTAGGCAGTTGATGTTATCTACCCCTCTGTCTCAGCCCCCTAGTGACAAGGAGGCCGTCGGCATATGCCTTGAAGTAGTTTGAGCAAATTGTAGGTCTGTAACATGAGTTTACCACATAGAATTTTGTGTTTAATGTAATAATAACCTTTTGTGTAACCCTTCTAAAGATTTTTTTATAAAAAATAACTTACTTGAGGCACTTTTGTATTTCTGTGTTTCAGTTTCATCAAATAATAAATGTCAAGTAATTGCAACGACCATGCAACCTGTTCAGTCTGAGTCCCCATGGGCATTTATATGTTAAGCAAGCTGGACAGACAGACTGCTTTATCAACGGACATTGGGGCCAGCATACTAGGGGAGCAAAGGTGAGCTTCACGTTAGATAAACACTGTTACTGTAGTGCTTGGAGAACACCTGGATTTTTCAGTCCAAACCCACAAGTTAAATTCGCCATGGGCTCATCAAGCAATATATTAAATAATAAATTATTTTGTGATTTCAATTTGTCTGTTTATTGCATTTTTTTGTCTCATGATCTTTTAGCCTTCTCCACATAGGCTTGGTCACTGATGCTTGGTGTAAATACTTGGTACATTCATGTTTCACAATCCTGCTTTACTCTTATCAGGCGAATGTTTAACAGTGCAATTTAAGTTAAAGTTCAGGTCAGGTTGGAGAGGTCTGTCTTGTTGCGCACCACATCAAGGCCCACATCGAGACTGCAGTGGTTCTGCTAAGGTAAGAGTGCACTCTACGTTACCTTACCCTCAACTGAATGAAAGATTTCAAATAAAAGACGTAAACCAAGACAAAGGCATTATCAATTATCAACAACAGAATGTAATCTCTAGCGTCCAGCCTTTCAAGCAGCATGAATGACATTTATGTTTGACATTTAGTTAAATGAACGATTATAATGATGATTATAACATGTTATGTGGTATATGAATGTTACCAATTTACCCATTATTTGTGTTTTTCATATTTCTACGTACATTTGTTTTGGGCATGTGTTATTTTCTGTATATATAGGCATAGTATCAAGGAAAATAATTTGAATTGTTAATTCCCCCCCTCGGCAAAAGGTTCAACGAAAATGCTCTCTGTTTGGATATCCCTCCTTCTCTTCTGTCCAGCCATTGTGATGACAGGAAATGTGCTGGTCGTCCCAGTCGAGGGGAGTCACTGGGTGAACATGAAAATCATTGTTGAAGAGCTTCATTCAAGGGGCCACACTATCTCAGTGGTGCGAACAACAGACAGCTGGTACATCAAAGAACACTCCCCCTTCTATACTGCTATTACCGTCAAATCGGAGAGTGGCTTTGATGAGGGCTTCATCACTGAGTTAATTGTGAACCTTCTGGAGATCCAGAGGAACGGAAGGTCTCCCTGGGCACGTTTCAAACTGGAGATGGAGCAAATGGAGGCAGCCTCTGTGATGCACATAAAGGGCGCCGAATTGGTTGAGCGTATGTTTGAGGACAAGCAGTTGATTCAGTCTCTAAAGGATGCCAAATTCGATATGGTTCTGACAGATCCCGTCATACTAACTGGTGTCATGCTTGCCCGCCACTTAAATCTGCCTTTAGTTTTTAACGTGAGATGGACGACTCACGGCGAAGGCCATTTTTCTATCGCCCCGTCTCCTCTTTCTTACGTTCCAGTGCCAGGGCTAGAGCAATCCGATAAGATGAGCTTCAGCGAAAGAGTTTTGAATATATGTGTTTACTGCTTCACACAATTTCATTTATCCCAGTATGTCGTCCCATACTACGAGGGGCTGATGCAAAAATACTTCAGCCAAGATTCCTTTATGACCCTGTTTCAAAGAGCTGATCTGTGGCTCATGAGAATTGATTTTGTGTTTGAGTTCCCTCGGCCCACCATGCCTAATATTAAGTACATGGGAGGATTTCAATGTAAACCTGCTCAGCCTCTGCCTCCACACCTGGAGGACTTTGTACAGAGTTCAGGAGAGCACGGAGTCATAATCATGTCTCTTGGGACGCTCGTCGCAAGCCTTCCCCAGGAAATATCGGAGGAAATCGCCGCCGCTTTTGCAAAGCTACCTCAGAAAGTCATCTGGAGACATAAAGGTGAACGGCCAGCATCTTTAGGCAACAACACATTACTTGTCGATTGGATGCCACAGAATGACCTTTTAGGACACGAAAAAACCAAACTGTTTGTGGCGCACGGAGGAACCAACGGAGTGCAAGAGGCCATCTACCACGGAGTGCCCATCCTCGGACTCCCACTGATCTTTGACCAACACGACAATCTCTTCAAAATAAAATTCAGAGGAGGCAGCAAAATCCTAAATATATTCACTATTGACAGAGAAAGCTTCCGACAAGGTATCGAGGAAGTCATCCATGAGCCCTCATACAGGACGAACATGGAGCGACTCTCTAGACTCAGTAGGGACCTGCCAATGAAGCCTTTAGACTACGCCATCTTCTGGATAGAGTATGTTATACGAAACAAGGGTGCTGGTCACCTGAGGTCAGAGTCTTACAACATGCCTTGGTACTCCTACTACTCTGTAGATGTGATCCTTCTTTTATTAGGACTGCTGCTGATTATGATCCTGACCTTTGTTGCGTTAGTCAAGACACTGTGCTCCTGTGTCTGTCGCAGAATAAAACTCAAACGGGACTAATAATATCTTTATGTATGTTTGCAAACAAGTATTAAATCTATTGTCATTTGGCCCATTTGTGTAAGATATATAGTCACAGTTTTTTTTTTATTGTTTAAATCTTGTGTAAACCCATAAAGGTGCTAATCATGCAGATCAAGTTAATTATTTTAGGTCAAGGTTATCAGCTAGATGTGTCTTACATATTAACATTTTATTGGGCATATCTAAAAGTATTAAGGTAAGAGGGTATGTTGAATGAATTATAAAACATGTAACCATGCTACATTCTAGATTCCCTCCAATGTCCGGACCTAATATGCAGAATAAGGTGGTCTGTGCTCGTTTGCAGGTAGCTCTAAATAAGGGCTGGGGAAGTCACTCAAACAGCCCCTGCTGGTGATGCATTGCATTTATATGCTTTATGAAAGAGTGCGATAGACAGGAAGTTATGGAGACGGAGGGGAGGACATGCAACAAAGGACCACGGCTGGGAATCGAACCGGGATATCTTCGATCAGGACTGAGCCTCAATGATATGCACTGTACACGTAGGACATCTCAGGTCATCTTTCACTGTTCTTGAAATAGTTGTTCACACTTCATGATGAAAGTGATTATGATTTGTTGTCATGTACTGTTTTGTAATCAATCATATATCATACTATTATGGAAACAAAGGTATGATAGAGCTGGGCCAAAATTGTATATTAGTAACATTTTAATGCCATCATAATCTGGCCAACATATTCATGAATAAATACACTTGCTGAATTCTGACTTAATTAAATAAAACATTGTCAAATCAGGTATACTGTTGTCTTTATATATATATACATGTACTTTACAAAATCACTGAACAATACATTAAATAAATAATTTCTTTATTACAAAATCAAATGTCAGTACTTTTTAAGTCACATTTTCTTGCTACAAACCACAATCAATGACAGTTTCTGCATAATGCATGAACAATATTTCATGTAAAAACACTGCAGTAGGCATTATCATATATTTGAATCATAGTTGGTATATATATATATAATAAACCTGACAGAATGCGAATCATTGGATGATTCAGTCAGGAGTCTTTTTCCATGTAGCAGACAGAGAGCGCCCCTGAATTATTAAAAGTGATATTTTACTTTGACAACACATTTTCACTATACAGCCTGCGACACTCCAAAATGTATGAAGTGGCAAACACATTTCAACACTAGCTGCCTCGGGGACCCCTATACATTAAAGCATCGGTCCATCCGCCAGCTATTCGTATACAAAGGCAAAAAACTCTTATCCTGGCGACAGAATATCCTGTTTCCCTGTATCCAATTTCCCTTGTTCAAGTTTTTTTTAAAACGTATATTACATGGTTTTACCGAAGGTACAAAAAAGGGGCTGGCATTTAGTTTTTTTAGAACAATAAAATATGTGCACTTAACAATGCACTTAATATAATATAAGTGAACAACCACGTCAGAAAAAAGTTGTAGTTAGAAAGGACTGTATTGCAGTTTTAGTCCAACAACAAATGGTGCATTAAAGAATTCCCACAGATAATAGTAAACAAACACCATAAGGCACTAAGACACGAAAGAAACAACGAAATAACTATTCGCAAATGTACATGAGGCACTGATTGACCAAACAATGGAGACCAACGGTGAAGCCTATTCCTGGTGCTCTGTAAGTGTTCATTCCAGCCAGATTTGGCTCTCGCCCCCGTGTGAACTGGCTGGTCCGGCCGACCAGACGGCTCTCAGGGAGTCCTCGTCCGCAGAGAGCTCATCCTAAGTACTGTAAGCTCAGCTACTTCGGCATCCTGCATCTCCAGGTCCTGCTCACAGCTCTCTCTCGCCACATAAACAATGAGTCCCACACAGATGAATATCAGAAGGATTATGCCTATCACCTAGGGAAGAAGAGGAGAGTAAGTCACAGTGCATGGTGATAACTGATGCAACTATTACACGGTGTTATGATTTACTATTCAGTCATTTGGCAGACACTTTAATCCAAAGGAACTCCCAGCGAAATCCAATGCAGGTCGTTAAGGAGTATGTGAGTCCTGCTCAAGAATGACTTCAGGTAGACCGCGGAGAATGAGGGATGGAACCCAGAACCTTCCTACGAGGACACTACACTACACTGGACACGATATAAGGCTATGCAATGTTATTTATATGATAATTATTGTAAAGGTTAATTCATTTTCATTATGGATGATTTAGTCCAGTGCATTAATTCAAGTCAAGCTTTATACAGCGCATTTCATACATAGGATAACACAGTTTGCTAAACATAAAGTAACAATACAATTAAACAGACATGAGTAAGTGCCGATTATAAGTATGCATAACAACAGTTGTTGGTGAAGACCTCACATTATCCAAAACACACACACACACAGATATAACTGAAGCATAGATAGCAGTAAAAAGCAAGGTTTCTTATCCTGCTTTTCAGAGGGTTCAGTGTAGGGGCCTCTCTCGGGCTCAAAGTGCACACAGTGCGTCCCTGAACCCTGTGAATGCATGTGATCAACACAGAGATAATTCCTCCACTCACCTGAGAGAAAACAAACAAGTTCTGGGAGCGCAGCATCAGCTCTTGCAGAGGGATGTCCCCGTCGCTCGTTGGCTCGCACCACTTCTGAGGCGCTGCCTTGTCCACGATCACAAACCTTCCCTCCCAGTATGTCATCGCACAGGCAAAGTACTGGCCGTCCAAGAACAGCAGAATCAGCCAAACGACAGCGGGGACAAAGCTGGAGAAGGAGATGGTGTTCCTGCACCACGTATCGCATCGGCACCCCTGGATGATCAGCATCAAGGTGAAGGCCATGACGGCGGGGATGATGAAGAAGGCAGACGAAAACACTCCGTTCCACGTAGGATCGCAAGGACACTCAAACTCCAGCTCTACCAGCTTTTCCAGTCCCATGAGGATAAAGCCAAAAGCTACGTTTGACACCAGAGGACTGTTGCTTAGCTCATTCTTCAGCCTGGTAAGCCATTGTTGTCTGCCTTCCATAATAAAAGGACCGGAAAATAAATAGAGTAGTTGTAAAAAACCCAAAAGAGGATCCACCGTTGAGAACACATTGGCAACAGTTAAGTGATGCGTAATTAACACATCCAGGGCTAAGTTTTCCCCCCCAGGCAAAATGCCACACATTCATTCTCATTGGCTTTGAACTAAGAAGGGCGTGCCATCCGCGCAGGCGTTCTAGCATGTGATTGGTTGACAATGGATTTCAGGTGGGGTTACATTTTAAACGTAGTCTCCCATTGACAAACTGGAGGGAGGGGAGTAAAAGGGAGGGAATTTTGTTCTGTGGTTCAGTTTGGACCAGCCCTTTGCAAATGTCCTGCAGAAAAACTGTGTACATGGAATGGCTAGGGCAAATCCGTAGCAATGGATCTTGTGAGAAGGATGCACTTATTTAGGTATCGCGTTTTATGATGAAGATAAGTGGTCATACTAATCAACAATGTATGTGAACTAATTTGAATTAACATGGGTTATGTTTTGATCAACTTTTAGGATTGTTCTTCCAGACAAGCCATAAAACATTGGTTCAACTGTGGGTTCCAACCTACTGGTGTTTTACAGCATAGTTCCAGATATGTTGAAGGAGGGTCAAATTAAGACTTTTTACCATTCAAATGATTCTGATAATTAGAATATTCCAAAGGGGTTGAAAAACGTATAGATCAAGTCTGTCTTCTGAATGGTACAGGTGTGTAAACCTAACTAAAAAAATACACAAGGATCGGATGCCATATTCATATTGTTTGACAACTCACTAAAAGGTTCCTTTCCACGTCCTGGACATCTGATAAACGTTGCAATAAGTCACCACATGAGGTCGCCCGTGTTCTAGGAACCCGACGGGATTACAGGGGGCCATGTTAGGTGGTGAGACGCACGTCGTAGGCCTAAATACAGTTTGAAAATCCGATTGTTCTCTGGGAGGATTGTTTTACAAATCAGCTCACGAGTAACGCCTCAGTCTCCTCCCGCGCAAACACACCAGACAAAGGCCTGCTGTGCACATCACGCACACATTATGGAAGACGTTAGAGAGGAAACACATTATGTAAATATAACAACTAATAATTATGTGCGAGCGTGTTTGCGCGCTTGCGTGTGTATGTGTGTGCGCGCGCGTGTGTGCGTGCGTGTTTGTGTATAGCTGGGGTCCATATCTATATCTGGCTATAGCACTATATTGGCCCCAGAAAACCCGACTATGTGCAAAAAAACATGATGTTCCCCCTGGACTCAGAAGCCTTCTGCATGTCTATGCAGCAACACGGTGTATTCTGCTTTACTGGTGTAGCACAACTCATTGACCCACTCTACTCTGTCTAATTCCATTTGACCCCACTACCTGCAATGCACGACTGTTGCATGGTTGTTGTGAAAGCCAAGCTGTAGTTGTGGTTGTAGTTGCAGTGGTAGTGGTTGTAGTAGTAGTGCATCAGCGGGGGTCGTGAGTCGTGAGCAGCTGACGCGAACGACCGCTACCAACCCTGCCCTGGCTGTCACTCACACTCAATCCATACCGCCGGGGTATCTTTAATACTGCATTATTGACCGCTCAACACCGACTTAACACAGCTGTTGGACTCGTTTTGTGTCTATAAAAATAAAAACATTGCCCCTTTAATCGCCGAGCTGTGAACGTTACAGCGCCACTGCGCATCGCTCTGCGCATTTTTGAATTCAACGAACTACGATCGAGGACCAGATCAGCACACAGGGAGACTTCTCCTCTGCGATCTAACCGCGGAACCCTCACCTCCCAGGGCTAGATTTTAGATTTTGACATCCCTGAGTCGCTGGCCTCTCCCGTGACAGCCCACAAGTCATTCACCTGATCCTCATCGCCACGTTTTGCAAAACTCGGTGCTATGTCCGGACCATCTCTTTAGTTACTGTATTCAGTGATCGACCTCCTCCTCTTCCTCCTCCTCCATTCGTCCTGCCCAGACCCCCATCGGTCCTCTCGTCGAGCCGGGAGAATGCATTCCAGTACAGCGGTGGTCGCGGTGGTCCTCCTGGGGCACGCGATGCTGCTACCCTTCACCTGGGCTCAGAACGGTAAGAGAGGGGACGCGACCGTGCCACGGAAATCTGTCGTTAACTTGGCTGGGGACGCGACCGCGCCATGGAAATCTAGCGTTAACCGGGCGCAGTGGGGACACGACCGCCCCACGGAAATCTAGCGTTAACCGGGGGGCTGGATACACTACCGCCAGGAAGAGCACCTTGCTAGGGCGGGATTCTGGACGACGACTTTACACACAGACAGACAAACAGACACACACTCGCACATACACAAACACAAACACACATCAACGATTTAATCACGCATCTCACAGTCGGCGTAGAATGAACGCACACCCCCGATGCATCTATCAACATGTCCAATGCAAAGGTTTTCGGCGGATTGGGCATCACGACAAGGGGAAGCATCGTGATACTAAACTAGTCGCAAAGTGACGTCTGTGCGTTTAGCGGTGCACACAGAGTCAACAGTGGAAGGGGATCGCTGTGATTTATTGTTATTTGCAGCTTTGTTTTTTATGCCAACGCTATTATACAACGAGTCGTGCTTCGTGGGGCAAAACGCGGTCGTTATCCTGAAAGTATGTCTGAATAATTATATAATTTGTTAAGAATAGGTCGGCTATCAGCGTCTCCCTGTCTACGGCATGTCGTTCTGCAGGTGGGTTAGGTAGACTAACCTGCAGGCCTTTGCTGATTACTATGACTGACCTTTTTCGACCATGCAACATTGCAACCACTGCAAGTGTTATGACTCGTATGTTCAATCGGGTTCCTGATCTATGTGCAAATCTAAATGCAATATGTTATATATATACCGTAATAATTTTCATTTTTGTTTGCAAAAGCAAGGCCTATATGGTGACATCCCTATGATGTCAACATAACTATGTTTTGACAATGGGTTTGATTATCATTACATAGAAAAGTGTCAATGGTGGTGTCCTTCAACACATTTCTTTGAGATTCTTAACAATGAGAACAGGTTGGTTTTAAGGCTCAATAATAAGGACATCATGTTGCATGCACATGCTCAATTGTGGCTGTGAGATATCATTTATAATCGTGTTACATAATCATATTGTGTATAATCAATATCCATCAAAACGAAGGGAAAGCAACTTTTCTAAGACATGTGTAAAGGGAAACACCACCACAACTAGCCCCAGACCCTGCAGCAGTTATGTAACCGAGTGTGTTCCTTGACTTCACATCATATCTCCGTATTCGTTGATCTCAGGTTGGAAATGGAATTCACACGGAATCCTCCTTTAGTGTTCGCATCTGGGTGGAAAATCAAATACAATGCTAAGCCCCGTGTTGTTCGAGTAAGCTCCTGCAAAGGCATTCCGAACACTTGGCAAGTCTTTACCCAGTGCTAGTGGCCTAATTCTCAACATACAAAAACATAAGCACAAGTGCACAAACCCACACAGACACACAGTCGCACAGAGCCCCCCAGGGGTTAATGTGAGACACAGTGGTGCCAACCTGTCACTAATATGCACGTTCTTTATCATAAAGAAAGAGCTGGATGGAGAGATATGTTTCTCACAGTTTTCCTTTAAGGCAGGATTTACTTTTATAATATCCATGGCAATATGCTAATAGGGTCTCTGAATCAGTCCTACTTATTTATCTCCCCCAGTTCAGATTGAGGGTTGATTGACGCCTGCCATCATGTACATTTTCCTCGGTGGTATTTCACAGTGGAGGCAGCAGTGTGGAGAGAATTGTAATTAAGAAGTGCACGAGATGTAATCACCGCATGAGCCAAGCAAAGGGGAGTTTTTTTTCCAGTCCTTCACATTCCCTCGACCTGGCGAGAGTAAGGACGGCCAGATTCTTTGACAGATATTTGGAGGACTGTAAATAGCATCTGTCCATTCTGCCCTGATCTATTTTTATCCCCCAAGAAGCCTCACGGAGAACTGTGGCTTTAAGGTCTTTTGTGGAAGTGAATCCATTAACCCTTAATGGATGGCTTCCTTGTGCAACCCTTTCTGAGGACTCAGTGAGCTGCTCTGCACTGTTTCAATTCTAGCAGGCCGCGTTTGTCAATGTGTTTAAAAGATATATACTGAGACTGGTGACGGGCTGTGGCCAAGCTAACCTGCTGCCTTGGTGCTCACCACTGCTGTCCCCCTACATACTACACGTGATACGTGTAGTATCTTGCCGTAAGGTTAGATTGCATTATATATATTCTGTGTATAATAACACCTTCATTGACGTTTATCATCTCTTTATTCACCTTTATTTACCAATAATACAAAAGAGTAAGCCCCATATGATGTCCACGTCCCAAAATCACTATATGGGCATTTATCAAAAACCATGGCTGATCAATAAATCAAATGCAGATCTCAAGCATGTCAACAAATATTGACCTTGAGAAGGTCAATAGTAATCAATAACCTGAATTGTCATTTTGCGTGGCTTTTTGGTGATGCCGTCATTATTAAAGCTCCACTAAGTAGACTTTCACTGCAGGTGTTTGCTTTATGCTAGTGTGTTTATTTCTATAGAATAAAAGCAACCCACTCACGACGTCCATGTCGACAATTCCGAGGTCGTGCTACACAGCCGGTCAGCCCATGTCCTCTGGGGCTAACTCTAGCCATGAGAAGCTGCTTGTGGGCAAAGGTACACCAGGGGAGATTTAATGGTTGACAGAACATTGAGCAACTCTCTGAGTCATTGATTAGCTTTCATGAGCGTTGCTCTTTTTGGGTGGAGTTATTCTTGCCACCGCGCAAAGTTTTTCCGCAAAAAACTCTGCAGGAACAGAAATGGTGAATTGGTACCATGCTAACAATGGAGTGGCAGTCTACAGAACAGCCTTACACAGCATAAATGGACAGCTGCAGTTTTGAATGTCAGTGGTAAAACTTAATGTGCTTACTGAGTGAGATCTTCCTACACATGTCAACCCTGACGATTTAACCGACGGCATACCCCCTCCATCTGCATCATCGTTATACAACCGGCCAAAAATGGAAAAAATTAGACTTGATAATCCTCACAATTTATAGTTGTTGTATAGACGACTGTTAAATAAATGACAGCTAACTAGGCCAGCCGGTTAGTTGCTGTACATCTAGTGAATGAGGGTTAGACCTATAAATAAATGGGTCATTAATTTTTTATGAATCCCTGTATGTTTTTTATTCTCATCATACGTTTGTATAATAGGCTGGCATTTCATATGGTTGTGATTATACGGATGACCAAGCATTGGAATATCATACATTAACAAACATACTGTTAGTTAGTTATTGTATAAACATGATGTCTTCGCCCAACTATATAGTTTCTACCCAGCTTGGATATTGTAATGCAGTCATACAATTCAAAATACTGTAGCCGTTGACTCATGCGTATAGATGACTTAGAACTCCTACAAGAGTCACGTTTGTATATCCCGTGAAACCGACTGTGAATAAACTGCATTGATGTGAGATGCAGCCCACGACCTGAGTTAGTGTGAGCATATGAATAAAAGACACTCATTCCACACCACCAACAGAGTAAGTGCAAACATCTACCCACTAATGCATTTCATCCCTTCAGTCTGTGAACCAGCCTTTCGCCTGCTTCTAAGCAGACGAATATATTGGCAAAATAATTGGTAACATTTAGGAATTCTGTGAGAATTATCTTTCACTGCCGCTGCTATTTTTAGCGTCAGTAGAGATTCTCCAATGACAAGGTGCAGGGGGAAATGCAGCCTGGCTTTCTCGCCAGTCATTAGTAATATCTCTGTCTCCGTGACCTTGAGAAGGAGCACCCAGGAAGTGTTGAGTGGTTGGTGTGGCTGGGAGATTATAGCATTCCTGTCTGCTGTAGGTGTTATTGGAAACGCTATCTAATTTACCACTCCTGTTGGATGATGAGCGACAGCTCCTAGGATTGACAGCCTCTGTAGGTGCCCGACCCACACACTGCCTGTTCTGGAAACACTGCCTTTGCAACTAGTAGCTGCGGTTGCATTGCATTGTAGTTTCAGGTGGATGATGATAATGGTGTATTTGCATCAACGACATATACACCGGCACATAATGCGTGCGCAGATAAACAGATTGCCCAGCATGGTACCCCTTCAGTCGCCTCAGGGCTTTTTTCCAGTAGCTGCCTGTTTTGTGTGTGATGTGGGACGCAGGACCAGAAGCCAGGTTGTAGGCAAGCAGCTGACTCACTCAGGCTGCATGGTGGCAGTGTGTGTTCTGCTCTTAGTTCTCAAGGGAGGTCTCTCGCTCAATCTCGCTCTCTCTCTCTCTCTCTCTCTCTTGCCCCACTTCCCCCGGTGTAAATAAAGGGTGACTGCCAACACAAAATTAGTCAGATGTTAATTACAACTACAATATAGTTATGCCATGAGGATTTATGAATTTGAAGGTAATGATGGTCAGTTTGGCATAAAGATGTGCATACACTGTAGATTAGCTAGAGTTAGGCATCTATCGATGTTGTATGTCCATTCCATTGTTTTATTAGTTTCTCCGGCTAGAATGATTATCATAATGCTGGCCTTCCTTGTAGCAGGAATTCGTGGTCTCTTCTTTAATATACAAAACCACAGATCTTCATACAGCGCTACTATTGTTGCTACAATGTTTCACAGTGGTCTGATTAAATAATGACACTTTTTAATGAAATGTTTTTATTTTGTCAGACAAATCCATGAGCAGCAAGTGTTGAATCAAATAACCTTCCCAAGGGTCTACTCCTGTAACCATTTTGGTTTCAGGCAAACAGCCAGTTGAGCATGTAGCAGAAATATTGTTGTGTGCTAAAGACTCCTTATTATCAGAATGTGTTGCACTATTCTTCCTGGTATACACTTTGTGTATAGGAATGTACACTACTTGATGTACTAGGATACCTATTACTACCTTAGCCTTTGTCCGAGCTGAAACATTCAGTCTAGTTGGTTGCAAAATGTTCTAATTTAATACCACAGTAACAGTCTTACCCCAGTGAAACAGTAGGTAGCTGTGCCTTTCTTCTTCCTCTGGGATTATACTGCGAGTTTGATAGGCCCAGATGTTTCGAGAGAAGCGACGCAAAAGCTACTTATTATAATTCTGCCAGGTTTTAGATGAAGGCCGGGCTACCCAATATAATGAGAGTCCTTCTTGGTGAAGGTACAAGTAATCATCCTGATCATTTCATTGGCTATGAACCATAGAGTGGTCTTGGCACAGTGGCTCCCTGCCTTCATGGTACACACCCAATCAATGCTTTGTTCACGGCAGTGTATGAAACTTCTTCTAAAGACTGGCACAGCCTGTTTGGCAATCGCCTGTTCTACTGAACACATTGTGGGATGTTTGTTTTACAAGAGGTGCAGAAAGCTGCTTGACTACTTTTAATGAGCAAGTACAATGATTTATGACTGACTCTAAACAAGCTATCTTTCTATTTCTACTGGCTTGTAATACAATTTCAACACAAAAGAAAGTCGGGATTCATTGCATAGGGCTTGTCATTTCCTCTGTGTGCTCTGGGCTGACCTGTAAATGATTAGTTTCTGAATTGTTATATGACATTATATAATTAAATGTGTAATAAGTTATAATCATGTTCTACCTTGATGTATTTGTTGATATATTCGGATGTGGTTAACAGCTGTGTCCAGAGGGTGATCAGAGAGGCCGGGGACCCAGGTGTTGGGTCTTACGAGGAGTTTAATTGTGGTGCCAGTGGATTGGGGAGTCACTAGGGATGGAACGGTTCACGCAGAACATCTGAACCATTCGCTCGTCAAGGTTCGGGCCACGTTTGTATTGTTCGGTTAATGCATGTGTTGTTTGTAATCACGCTATCCGGGGCGACATCTCAGTCTCGTATGCTGCGTTTCTTCTCTACCGCCGGCGTCTCGACTTCTCTTTCCTCACTAACCAACTATTCACGCTCCTCCTCCTAAATCAAGGATCTCTACCTACTAATAATAATGGGCTGCTAGGGTGATGCCTTAAAGCAATGGTACTCTGTCACACTAACTTGGTCGAGTGCAGGGTTAGGGGTACCGTATGTACATCATTTTAAATGTACATATGCATTTAATGCAATAATCACCTAAATTTACATAGGGACACCATGGTGAAATACACTTACTTAAATAAACTTAATGCGCAACTTGCAGGTTGTATCCTCAGTTAATGTGTGGGGAAAATATGCAACTCATGTAATATATAACATTTAGCAAAAGGTGCATAACTTCATCATATGTTCCAAAGACCACAGGGATGTGGTGACTTCTGGCATATGACACACTAAACACTAAACCCTTAATTCTAATAAGCCTTGAAGTAACCCCACAGCAGAACATGTCAGAAGAACAAAGACTAACAGTTAAAGGAGGGAACATAGAATAGTAAGTGATCAGAAAATGAAGCCTGATTGTACAAAGCAGATTTTAACATTTTCAAACTCCCAAAATTCTCACTTCCTCTTCAACAAACTGCATGCTCAAAATGATGTTGCTTGGACTGGTGAAATTATTATTATGCATGTGTGTGGTTGGCTTTATATTCCAGTAGACGGATTGGCGTGTACATACCCACGGTGTTGGGCTGTCATTTAGACAAGTTAAGCTTAAGGGAAAATTTCCAAACCACTGATTGTGACTCGTCACATGACTTATCATCGGCTCAAGCAACGCTCAAATCCAGCAATGAAATTATAGAGAGCTCATACACCAAAAACCTGGCTCTCTTTAGTTTGTGCTGATGTTGACAGACAAACTACCATTACAATAACAACTGAGTTTAGGAGATTCATGAAAATAATGATTACCAACTGAATGTGTTGACTTGAAATTCAAGGTACAAATGTACTTTTTTAAATTAAGAATATAAATACCAAGGCATGAACAGAGAGTGCAATATCGGTGGTATTATCTTACATTTCTCTAACGCTACACAACAATTATTTTGCGTATGTATAGGTTTAAGTCCCGAGCTTTGGCCAGTCAGCAGTGACTCACACCAACGACATACCCTTTTTGCCACGATGATTGTATACTTGCTTGGCCAAAGAAATAATAAATATATGAAACTCTGTGAAATGGGCTGTCAGGGGCTAAACATCAAGTTTGGCTTAAAGCTACAGACAGATTATGTAATTCATATTTCTTTTATCTGTATTATGGTGGACCAAATATGTAGTACTACTGTAGTACCTCTTCTCAAAGGGGCTGTTGTGTAAAGGTGACTTTAGCAATGTTGACAACATCGGTAGGCCAACAACACAAAGCCCTATTTGACGCTGCTGAAAACGCAAGACATTAGGGAAAAGGGACACAACTTTGGCTAACATTATGTGACTAACTGGGTTCAAGAGGTGATTCATTTCTGCTTTCTTGCTAGCCTGCGTTTCCTTCTCATTCTGTTTTTAATAGTGCTGTCAAGCGATTAAAATATTGAATTGCATTAATGTCATAGTTAACTCGCGATTAATCGCACATTTTCTATTCTATTCAAAATATCCCTTGATTTCGTGCTGCTAGCCTTTTAGTGAGATCAGAGAGCGTTGAGAAGGACAGTAAGAGAGACCCGCAGTGGCAGGCCTATCGTGAAACGTCAATAGCCCAGGCTTTTATTTGTTTCAATCACTGAACTTTCGAACAAAACTCTTGCTCAGCAAAGATGGGAAATACTTTAACATTTATTATTTAAACCAGTATGAATATTCCTACCGTACGTAGGCCTATACACATTACCAGGCTATCGAATAACGCCTACACACACACACACACACACACACACACACACACACACACACGCACACACACTAACGTGACTTGTTGTTGCTAGACAGCAGGTGAAAAATCGACAACGTTTCCCAAGCCAAAAGAGCGTTAACCGTGCTCTAAAAAAATGTACACCGTTAAAATTGGTTTGCGTTAACACCGTTAACGCGTTAAACTGACAGCACTAGTTTTAACCATCAACTCTTTCTTTGTCTTCCGCAATGACAAATGACACGTATCCATCCCTTGGCCTTGTTCTAACCTCTTTGACGCTCTAACTCTTCTTCTACTCTTTTTCCTTTCCCTGCCCGATGCGATTTCCCCTCTCCAGCCGGGTTTGTGAAGTCGCCCATGTCTGAGATCAAGCTGACAGGGGACACCTTTGAGCTGTACTGCGACGTGGTCGGTAACCCTGTCCCGGAGATCCAGTGGTGGTACGCTGAAATCAACCGGGCGGACTCCTTTAAGCAGCTGTGGGGTGGGGCTCGCAAACGGCGGGTTGCTATTAACACGGCGTACGGGGCCAACGGCGTGAGCGTGCTCGGCATCACGCGGCTCACTCTGGAGGACTCGGGGACCTACGAGTGCCGAGCCAGCAACGACCCGAAGCGCAATGACCACCGACAAAACCCCGCCCTGAGCTGGATCCGTGCCCAGGCCACCATTACAGTGCTACAGAGTGAGTTGAACATGTTCCGTAGGACCTAGATGTCCCCAGTTAAACCCCTCCCTCCGCCTTCTCAGCCATTAAGGGTGTAGCTGTGAATCAGTAATGACATTATATCCTGCCACTTCCGCAGTTCACTGAAAGCCAACTGAAACCTTTCCATCAGACCAGGAGTTGGTCTAAGGGAGAAGTTAAGGGTGCATACTCACAGTAGGCTCGGTAAGAGCCGCAGACACTTTTCTTAACTTCAGATTCCAATTCACCTATAGGTTTTCTCCGACTGTGAATATTAAACCAGTTTTTTTTTAACCCTGTAGTCATCTTTCAGCGTAATGTGTTATGCAGTGTTGCAGAGTAATATATTTTATTCTAATTCCTGTAAGGTCTGTGAAACGAATGGTTCAATAAGTACATAGAAGATGGATATTGTACCATTTAGGAAGCCACCATTTGGAATATTTTCTCATCACTGAAATGAAACGTTCTTATATAAATGTACATGTTGACGATATTACATGTATATAACAGGCTATACATAGTTGCCCGTTCATGTGTATGTATAGTTTGAAGCTGGGAAACGTGCACCAATGGAGCTGCCCTGTAGGTGTTGCTCATTTGAGGCTGTGTTTGTTTATAGCTGTTGTTCTATTTTAGTACAATATATTGTCATTCATTCCCTTGCAAAGGACGTTTGACTGTGGGTTTTATTTGAAACTGGGAACAACAAATCTTAACAGTGCGTATGCTGCTCATACCACGACAGGATGACATTTGGGGTGAAACCCTTGTGTGCAGTTAATAGCAAACACGTGATTTATTATATGTTAAATTGACGATAAAGCTAGATGCAATTTGTCAGAGAAAGAGCAACAGATTCCTTGAAAACAACACCCTTGTAGGATGTGTGAGCTCAACAACATGGGGACATATTCTCTGTGTATGCTAAGGGCGCTACTGGGAATCCCTCTGGAAAGGCAGCTACTGTAATGTACTAAAATGTCAAGATGATAAGTTTTTAATGTGAAATACAATCAAATAGTCGCCCCTCCCTAAATGCTGCTAGAGGATCAGCTCACTGGTCACGCTGTGTATACTTTTTCATCTCATTGATTTGTTTTCTCTGTGCAGGTGCCCTACAAACAACCTTTAGTGAAAATGGCCTGTGGACCACTGTGCCATCTTTGTCAAATGTTAATTTATGTACCTAATGTTTTGTGTGTGCCCATGTCCCGAACATGCTATTATTAGACCACAAGGTTTTGCATGAGAAAGAGAGGGAGAGATCCCCCTGGCTATTGTTAGATATACAGAACTGCATGATAAAGGAGCCATGAATGCTAATAGAAGTCACTCAGTCATCGGCACCAGCAGCTCCCCCACTAGGTTTGCAGGCACGCTTGCAGCGGCAGCCAATAGTAAGATTACGAAGCCCCGCCCCTCGGCTCCTCCCCTCCGGGTTTCCATGGTTGCAACGGTTGGGCCCGCCTTAGGGGAGGAGGGGCGAAGGCAGTGGTAGCCTTCTCCTCACGCCTCGTAGCAGAGGGGAGGGTGCTGAGGCTGATGGCACTTCCGGCCTCCCACAATGTCCTTGAGAGACAGACCCTGACATTGCTGAGTACAGCGCGCCTGCTGCATAGACATGGAGAAGGCTAGCTGCTTAGGTCTGGAGCACAGGAATCATGTCAATGGGATTTAAACGACAAAAGGACCATTTGATCGTGTTTAAAGATAACACCAAAGGAGTCTACTGTACATTCTCTTCTCCTGATAGCCTGATAGCTTGCTCGAGGCCTGTTAAAAAGGTCATATCACCAGTGCTCCAACAGAGTACTGAGGCTATTGCAGGGCCATATTTTTTCTATATCTATATTTAATGTTAAAAATACACATTCTGAATGGAATTGTAACGTTTGCACTATGCTTCATATTTCAGTTCACAAAACAATCTCTCTGGATAAATAATCTATTTAAAGCCTCAAACCGTAAAAAATGGTTGTGGCTACAGAGATAATTTTGTAGTAGAATTAAAATGCTGGTGTGTGTATTGAATGTAGCTGTAAGCAGCTTAGCAGATCCAAATAGAGCCCTGCTAGCTTCTGCCAGCTCAATGCTATTCGCGTAGTCAGGTGGGCACGTTAAGGTTTTGGGTTAAGTATTTTTTGTTTACCACAGAAAAGATACATCATATAATATCATATTAAAAAAAAATACAGCAAATGTATGCAGGATTTAAGGTTGACTATGAGAGGCAAACAAGTATCTTTGTCTTCTTTAAATATTAACTTGCATATGTGTTGCATATGTATATATCATATATACATATGTATGTATGTGTATGTATAAATATGTATATATACATAGCTGTCAGGATAGGATTGTGCTTTGTTTCGTCAATACAGAGTGTTGCATGCAATTGTGGTTGGTTCATGACCAGCCTCCTACGCAGATCTTGGGAACAGGCACTCAGCCTGCAGCTGGCATGTGAGGTACAACATCGCTGTGCCTGTGTCAATTTAACCGTTCTGATGGTGTGTCTTCCAGAGCCAAAGATCAATGCCACCGATCAGATCATACTGTCAGCCGAAACACATGCCCAGCCCTTCACCATGTGGTGCAACCTGACCAACACTGACAATGCCCACCAGGAAAGCTTCTGGATGAAGAACGGGGTGGAGATAGATAAAACACGGACCAAGAATAAAGACACGTCGCACAGGTAAAGGACAGAATCCTGTTTGTCTGTTGAGAAATGGATGGCTAGTGTCACGAACGTAATGACAAGAGAGCCCTTCAAGACCTAGCTAATACCTACGTCGACGTTTGAGTACTGAATGCAACCTCCTTATATAGCCACGATGTAGTATTTCAAACATAAAGTTCACTTATCCCCGCCTGGCCAACACTTGGCACAACTAGGATGCATAGACCTATGAGGCATTTCACCCCCAGGTGCTAACTAGTCGTTAGTTTCAGCTGAGGCATAGTGTGGACTGAGGAGGAACGCTGTGATGTAACCCCTGTTGACGTTCCACAAACTCTTCCTTGCAACAAAATAAGACCCATCAGTGTGAGGCTTGTCACATTGCTTAAGAATAAAACCAGGGACTGCAGATTTGAAATTAACTAGGTACTCAAAAAGGAACAGAACGGCCCTTCCTTGATTAATCCAAAGATAGATTTTGTAATAGAACACAAGACATGCCTGATTAAAATGCTTTCTCCAGAATAATTTGGAAATGGCATATGATAGTTATATATTGTGTGTGTATGTGTGTTAATGCAGAATCAATAAAGCCAAGGCAGATGACGCTGGGGAATACATGTGTGTTTACACATTTGAGAAGGCACCAAATGCTAACACTACCATTGAAGTAAAAGGTAAGATCTCCTGATGCATTACAAACATTGACAGACGTTACTCAAAATGTTGGGACTACAAAAGCCCAAAATATTGTGCATTTAATACCACCTAGAGGAAGAAAAAGAGGGAAAAAAGCCGTGGGTTCACTAGAAAACCTAAAGCTATGAGTGGGAAGTTGTTTGCGTTCATCTAGTGCGTGGTTAAGGACATGGAGCCGTCCCGAGGCTGTTGTCAATCTCAGCCTTCACTGAGGAAACAATGCAGCAGAAGGTGCAGCCACCTACTAAGCACATACTCACTAACCAAGTCTCGTCTCTCAATGCTACAGCGCTACTCTCGCTCCATTTGATAATGGAGTTTCCTATTACACGTTTCTATGCTGCTTTACTTACATGTGTGTAACGAACTGTACATTAGCATACCTCCCATGATAATGGAAAGCAAAAATATGTGGGCACTATTACAGTCTTTTTTAATGATGTGAAATACAGCCCACCAGAATGCCTCTACCTTGTCTATTTCACAAAATCTTGCCAACTCAGCAGTTATCTGAAATAAGGCAGTGGAAAGAGAACAGCTAGTTTTAGGGCTAGCTCCCATGTCCCTAAGCCAATTTTGTATGCTATGCCGATGGTGCAGTGAGCCTGTCCTCCTCAGATTCTAACTCGACTGTCTGATTACATAATGGGTGAAGGCCATGTGTGTTCTGACTTCATTGCCTGGTAAGATGACAGAGCTGACTGCCATTCGAACTTCAGTGTCCTACCATTTGGCAGACTGGCGGTCTGTGAGCCGAACTTGACACTTGTCAGTTCTCCGGAGATGCGATGCGTTTGGCCCTCTATAATTTGGCGTTGCTGTCGTTTTGTTGTGTTGCGGCGATTGCTGTAATGTGATGTGCATCGACATTCCTTATTATCTTTTAAATTTTGTGTCTTGATGGATGGTGGCGATCACTGCATCTTTATAGCATAGATAGAGCTCCTTAGTGTGTGCCCATGACTGCAGTTCACCAAGATCTGCGCCTACAATGTCCTTGGCAGTCTCATCCTTATAGGACTGAGCTCAGAGGCAACAGATGGAGTGCTGTGTGATGTGGTGGGATTAGGGTTCTGAATCCCATCCCAGCCATCTTTATGAGAGCAGAGGAGTATTGTCTGTGTTACTAAGCCGGGCCACAGATAAACGTTTTACCCTCCATAGTTCTCAAAATTGCAATGGCTGTATTTATTTGACATTTATTTTTATTTAGTGTTTCAAAATGTATATCAATAATTAATTACAAAATGTATTATAGTAATATACACTGGTAACAATTGAAAGCAACAAGCAGAAAGAGCAGACAAGTCAGTCAATTTCTTTAATCTGTGACGGGACGTCACATTAATCTCATTTCATTCAAGTCTTATTAACAGCTATGACCTAGCTCATCCTCACGTTGAGCTGATATTCATAAAGTAGCACCCTACCTCAGCTAAGGATTAGTAATCACAGGCAGTCAGGAGTGTGAAATAGTGGCTTCTCCAGGTCTTTAGCACCAGGCAGAGTGCTGCCTCAGTGCTGTCAGTCATAATTCAATGAGCATCAGCCAAAGAGGATCTTGGCCCCTCCCCCTCCTGCACAGCACACACGCAGCATTACATTGGTGTGATGTCATCCCATATCCCCTTCTGGTATGCACCAGATTTTAATTTGCATCGTGCATAATGCCAAACAAACGAAAACAAAGCTTTGCTGCAGACTTGCTATGATTTTCATCATATAGCAAGTATTATTAAGAAACGGAAGCCCTTCTCTCTCAGATGCCTAGTATGTATTGTTTTCGTGTAGTAAATAAGAGTAAATATAGTGCCATTCAGGTTGGAATTTTCAGAAGGCACTGGTAAATTTAACGTATAACATTTACAGTCTAATCGCGCCCACGATATCCAAAGATTAGGTCGTATAGCTTAGCCTAGCTTTGACAAACTTCTGGTCAGGGAGAGGTAGTTATTTAGAAATCTGTTAAAATATCTCTTGATCCTGTTCCCTTTATAATATTAAGTCAGATAAGTCTGACCTGATTTGAATTGTGTTTTTGAGTCAAATGGACTAGGGGTGTAACGGTTCAGATGAGTCAGGGTTTGCTTTGTTTCTTGTTTTTTGCTCACGGTTCAGTGCTATATATTCTTTTTTACCCAAGGGTAGGCTCGCTATGACATCAGCTGCTCTGTTCATTGTCCATGCCCTAATATGAATATCTGCCCTGACATGAACGGTTAGTGGGTTAGTTAGTTATAGTTTAGGTTTAGCTCCGGCTGGCTTCACTCTACTTGTGCTGGAATCTATTCATTTGGATGGTGTCCCCATAAACGGCTCAACATGTTTAACCAGCTCCTGCTAGTATAACCTGATGATATAACGCACCACTGTTAACTATTTAACATACTTATATGGCTGGGAGTGCAAAATGTGTAAAAATCAGGCAGCCTTTTTTCCTCTCTGTTAACCATTTTTCAAGCCGTCCTGAACCATGCAAGTTTGCACACCGCACTGCGTTGACATCGGGACGTATTCCCCTTACAATCTTTATACAGACTGATAGGGACGTAACCCTTATGAACCGGCCCAGTATTGTGCATCGGTGCATCGGGGTCCGTCCCAGATTGTCAACCCAAAGAGCTTGTATTTAGCACGAACATACCAAGACCCAGACTTAGTCTGCATTAGAGGGGTCTAAATAAAATAGACAAATATCTAATACAGGAGATTTACCAGTACACTTTTTACACATGAGCCTGAGCCTTTCAGGTTCAAAACCTGGCTCGAAAACGGCCCGGTTAGCAACAGCCTGCTGAAGTGTGTCCGCTTTAATTCCCAAGTTTTGTCACGATCGGCCGGTTTGTGAGTCTACAGAGAAATGCACCTTACAGTGAAAAGGAAACAATAGTACGGTAGAATTGCTTTTCACACATTTGTTTATACCACCTGGTCCCAGTTAGAATGCAGCCTTAGGGAATTTGAGTCTTAATTGCTGCCCCAAATGGTATGTGTCTAACTGTTTCAATGACTTTATCCTTCCAGCTGCACCTGACATTACTGGCCACAAGAGAAGTGAAAATAAAAAAGAGGGAGAAAATGCAACAATGTACTGTAAGTCTGTTGGTTACCCGCACCCAGTCTGGACATGGCGAAAACTAGATGGAACATTCTACACGGTACGCCACTGTCTGAGGACGATACCTTCACTTAAAATTGATTTATCTGTCCATGTTTTATGTTTTTATGCGAGTGTTTGCGATGTTGTATACAAGGTCCCATAACATTGTGGATTGAACCTTGTGTTCCAGGACATAGATAACTCTTCTGGAAGGTTCTTCATTACGAACCGTGACAACTACACAGAGCTGAATGTCCTGAACTTGGACATAACCACGGACCCAGGGGAGTACCATTGCAATGCCACCAACATGATCGGCACCAGTGGAACCACCACTATTCTACGGGTGCGCAGCTTGCTGGCACCGCTTTGGCCTTTCCTCGGTGTTTTGGCCGAAGTCATCATCCTAGTTATCATAATCGTCGTCTACGAAAAGCGCAAGAAGCCTGACGAAATCATGGACGGTAAGAGACATTAATCAAATGCTATGAATGCTGCTCAATGCTTAAGGTGTGGTGTCTATGAATCGCAGCTCAAATACAAAATGAGGAAATCTCATACAGATTATCCAAAGCTGAAAAAAGTACACGAACATAAGGTTTTATTAAATTACACAATGTTGTATTTTTAACACATTTAAATAAATGTCAAACTATCAGTTGGAAAGTACTTTGATTAAGCATAGACTTGAGATTACAAAGTATGATTGGGAAATTTTACTCAGAGATTATGCAAATTCCTTGCCTGCAGCATTTGCTGGTACATCTATCTTTAGCAGTGCACTGAAGTAACATAATGTTACTATCGCACAAGAGGCTGGGATGTAAAGTCCACAGCTGTTAGAAAGACTGTTACTAATCAGCTTATTAGATCACACACTACATAATCACTGAATATGTTAATTTGCTTAACTTTGCAAGAAGTGGCGATCAGTAAGGCATTATTGATCTCTTCAATAGATTCGCCTCTTTTGCATGTCGACTGACAAAGGATGGACCTTTTGGTGTACAAGTATACACATTTTGAGTTGAATGACAACTTGACCTTTACAGCTGCACATTAGCTAAACAACAGGGGGTACCACAGCTAACCTTTCAAAGAGTTTGCTATTTTGGTAATGTGCTAATGGCTACAATAAAATATAATTTTCCCAACCATATTCAATAACAAACAGATGGATTCATTATCCCATTGCCTTGTCACAGAGTTGAGTGTATAAATTAATACACATAATTTGATTTAATTAATATGATTTAATCTTCCCCTCCTTCCAAATGGCATCATAATCTAATTGGGTGGTAAGTGAGTGCTTATGCATGCTTTCAGAGATTGCTGTGTTGGTTTGTGTGTTTTTTTCTAGCCTTAAAATTCTATAGATCTTTGCTTATCAAAAATGTAGCTATCCTAGTATACATGTGATGGTGTAATGGCCTAGACAAATCTTAGTCTGTCACAAATACGTTATTTACAAGTTATTTTTATTTTATTTTTTTATATACGAACAGTTATTTCCATAAATGATTCCTATTGGTACGTTATTGAACCAATATGTAAATCAAATACATCTGCAGCATTCTGTGTAGTGTACTTGGATGGATTATATTTTCCATATTGACGCCATTCAAATCAGAAACGAGGACTCCCCACTCTATCTCTCTGCAACCTCTCTAAATATCCCTTTAGCATCATGTGTTCCTGGGGGGCTTTGTTCTTGGCCTACTCTGCACGCATTATAAATCATGTCCCCGTGATGGTTAAGGAGCCTTTTAACACTCGAGCAATACTTGAGTGGTCTTGAACGAGGGTCATTTCGGTTTTCAAAAAATCTGTAAAAGGTTTATGCTTTATTCTTTTTGGGCCAGAATTTTTAGGCTAAAAAATATGAATAAATAGTGTTCATGCATGCACTTACAGGCTGTTATTCTAGTGCCAACCCCATGTACGACTAATCTGTATTTACATCACGGACCTGCTAAATCGCTGCTTTAAAACATAGGATTAGCTCCATTACGACTAAACAGAAACGAGGATGGTGGGATTGTTGGTGTATGTCAGTCCGCACACATTATCTATTCTACCCATTAGCTGCACAATCATTCCCCATCATCTAACATTATAACTGCCATAAAACGAGCCACCGCGATAATGTTTTGGAATGCTTCTGCCGCTGCCTACGTCTCCCGAGCTGCATGTTGATGGGAACACAGCCCACAGCCAAGGGTTTCTTACCTGTTGATGCATCCTCATCCATATGATCAACACCGCCCACCAAGTCGACATCAGACCACAGGTCTTTGAACTAACCGTCACTCACTGCGATGACATTCTTCTGCCGCACCCGTCTCAACTGTTGGTTAATGGCAATCTTCTCCGCAGGGTTTGAACGCCATCCGTCTTGTCCGTTTGACTGTGATTTTGGAGTTTTATGAAATGGCATGTCAGTTGAATAATTCATAGCATGGGGGATAGGATTTTTATCCGGGTTTTTGTTCAATGGAAAAAGAACATGGCTTATTACATTTGGTTCATTCTTAGAGCTTGACCTTCTCGCAAAATTAATCGTATCAATACACTGGGCCATATTGTGGGGTGTAATTAAATAAATGTAGAAGAAAAAAAAATCTTTACACCTATCTAATTTGTTCATTTTTAATTAGTCAGCCTTGCTATTCAGAAAGCTGAACAGAATTGGCCGTATGACAACGCTTGGGTAACAAGTGTCTAAAACGTGTTTTCTGATTTCTTTCCTCTTTTCTTGCCAATTTAAGATGACGAACCAGCTGTACCAATGTAAGTAGATCAATACTTTCATCCCTCTATTGTCAATATAAAAAAATCAATCTTCAGTGCGGGGCACAAACTGTCAATAAGCATGTGGTCTGTTTGGTTTCCAGAAAAACAAATTCAACAAACAACCACAAAGAGAAAAATATTCGCCAGAGGAATCAGAAATAGGGTACGTACTTGTTACTTGCTAAATTATGGGGGAAAAGAGCATTGCACACCAAATTGGGGACCTTACTTTCATTTTCGTTTTCCATAGATGTGATGGCTGCACAACATACTCTGACCGCATGAAGGTATCAGAAGATGGTGGGAACTCCCAAGATGTTTTTAATTAAGCATTTCTTGTCTCTCTCGGTGAAACAATATCAGCATAACACTGGCAACAAAATGAACATAACGGCTGTCTTAAGCATGCCTTATTCAGTCTTAATAGAAGAACGATTTCAAGCCTGAATACAAAGACTAAACCCCCCGCAGAGGTGAACACATTTTTAATGTGCTGTTGATGTCTCCCGTTTTTTCATTTACCCTGTCCTCCAATGAGGTGATCCTTTTTGTATTACATATCATGTAAAATGCATGCAATATAATTACGCAATAGGATGCTCAGAATATACATTTTCTGTGGTTATCCCTCATGTACTAGTATGTGGCTTTTTTGCGTCCGAATGACCTATTTTCCCTTCCTTTTTTATGGAGTCATCTTGAATTTAACAAAAAGATATCGGTATATTCTTGAAAGGTTTGTACAGCATATCATGGTCATTTAAGTATGTTTGATTTTGTGACTAGAGTCCACTTTTAACACAACTTTTATGGTGAGGCAAGGGCTTCAATGACTGTGGCAGTATTTAACTGAGAGTGATTACAGAAAATGACTATTGTGTGTTAAAACTAGCTAATGAAAAAGTGTATTATGATTATTTTTTTCCAGATTATCTTAGGTGTCTTGTATATGTTGCGGTATGAGTGTTCAAATGATAGCAAATCTGTAAAAAAAAAAATAATAATTTTTATATTTCCCAATTTAATGGATTGATTTTTATCTTTATTTTTCTCTCTCTTCAAATGTACAGCATGGCTATAATCCTATGCAATATGTATTCATAAATAGATATATGGAGGGCAGTTTGTTATACTCAGTGAAGCTTTAATATCGTGGGAACACTTGGAAGCTGACTAGCAAAATACACTGCTGTAGCTGCATGACTCCTATCAATACAGTGTATCTATGTGTGTTGAGGTGCAAATGGACCTGACTTGGGTTTGGAATGAGGGACCACAGTAAAGAGCCACGATCTTACAATTGAGACCAATATTTTTTTTCTAAATAAAAAAAAACTAAAAAACAAAGTCATTGCGTTGTTCATGGTCATCATCGGACAAAGCAAATAACATAAATCAAAAAATGAACATTAGCCAGTCATCACGTTAAACAAAACATATAAACAGCATGAAATAACGGTATGATGTAATCAACATCTCCATACCACCGACACACAAGCCCGGCCTACGCACACAGTAAGAAGAGAAGATAACGGATGACCTGATTTGACCTTCACTCCCTCCGCTGTGGAGATCAGTCCAGAAGCAGCTTCCTCATCTCGCCCTCCACCTCCTCCACAAAGGCGGGGAAGCTGGAGTCCAGTAGACAGGCCCGCAGGAAGGGCTCCAGGTTGCCTGCTGGCAGGGGACTGTGGCGGTACACCAGGGGCAGGGACAGGCCCTGCTGGCCGATGAAGTGCTGCGAGACATCGGTGGGGGAAGGACCTTAGAATGGGAGTACCATCCAGAAACACAGCTCTGTAGCCCCACTCCACCCCTATCGTGTTAGCATATGAAATCAGCAGTACAGAATTGTGTTGAATAGGGCTTTGAAGAAGAAAACAAAGCAAATTGCACATTTTTAATGGTGAGAAAAGAACGGGGGGGAAATGCAGTGTCAAGTCCCTCTCAATATTTTGAGTCAGCCAGCTGGATTTGCTAATTAGCATAGCTAATGAGTCAAAACTGCTGGTTAGCTGCATGGGTAGCCAGAAAAACCTGGCAGTGTTTATTCATTTAAGACCTGGAATAACCCAAATCAGACAAAAATAACACAGCTTTATTGTGATCTAAGAAAATGGTTTATTAAAAAATACTGTAGCTGCCAAAGTGTTTTCAGTAATCGATTTGCATTGAAATAAACCCCATTTAAATTAATAGTGCAAGTATTTTCCCATTCTTCACTCTAGTGCAGAGATACCTGGGCAAGACGTTGGATGGACAAGGATCCATGGACCGTCTCGGGTTCACTTGTCACCGGCTCCCTCTGTGCAGTCTGTTCACTCAGTAACACACAGCAGACAGCAGAGGGGTCGTAATAGCCGGCCATGTAACCGGAGGGTGAAATGTCTAATCAATCACTTCATTATTAATTGAAGGATTCCAAGTCATCAAAGGTTCCCACTCTACGTCTCCACGGCAGGCTCTCTCAGTGTGTCCCGCGACGCCATGAAGGTCACACTTTCAGCGCTACCTGACAATAAGCATTCCTGTTTTCGACTGGATCTGTTCCTGCTTCCAGGGCACTGCTCTTTCATGCAAACCATATCATTTGCACTTAGCATGTATATATACACACTCACTCCCGAAAAGGAGTACAAATACAGGAAATGCGTATTTAAAAAAAATAAAAATAACAAATAAGGCTTAAGATGGTTTGGGGTGAATGCTTAAGAATTCTTGGGATGCCAAAACCCTCAGGTGGAATCCTTAAAACATGGCCACAGAAATGTATTTATTCATGGGGTGTTAGAGCTAGAGGGATGGTCTGTGCTTGGGACACATACTAGTGGTTGGCTGAGGAGTCCAGGTAAAAAAGGCTATTTGTATAAAAGGGAAGGTTGACCATGTATTAAGATGATATATGTATAAATTGTTATCCTACTGTAATGGGTATGTGTCTCATCCTCACCGCTAAGCCACCTCTAAGAGGCAAGGACAATAGTGCCAAGAGTGCCATCTAGTGGGGACACTTGGGCAGGTAACAATGGTGTAGCTCTTCTTAACACAGAGAAACTAATGTTCAAACCTTGGTAAGAAACGTGTCGTGGGTTGGTTGCTCACTGAAGAACATATGCCAGAAGAAGCAATATGAATCAAAGCCATAAATGTTTATAGTCACACATCTGGGACAATTCTAGATCTAGCTTGGTACATGAACTGTAAGGGGGGACTTTCCATGGAACACACACACACACACACACACACACGCACACACACACACACACACACACAGTTATTTGTTGTGATGTGGGTTACCTGCTCTGTTGTTGTGGTCGCAGTAGGGGGCTGATTTGGCAGCGCAGAGACACAGGAGGAAGGTGATGCTGCCTCATCTTGAGTGGTGACAGGCAGGTACTCAGTCAGCTTGACAACAGCGCTGGAGCACTTCTCCTGAGCCTCGGCTTGGCTACCCCCAAACTGCATCCGCATCAGCCGGCTCTCTCCCTAGAGACAACACAACGCACTGGCCTTCAAGAAGCTGATGTGCCCTGGATTTAAATTCCTGTTTTTACATTAGGCATTCAAATAAAACCACTAAATATCTATCTGATCCACTGGCCTCTGCCTGTTAAAACGTAAGCGTTATTTCCATGTTTAAGATGTGAGGAAGGCACATCCACAAAGCCTTTGACGGACTAAACTCTAGCATCGTAGGCGTTGACAGACACAAAAGCAACTGACCTTTACAGCACAACGAAAAAGCAGGCTATCTTTTTTCCTCTGTACTTTGAGAAATTCTGTTGCCCCAATTAAAGATATTCCTTCCTGAAAGAAAACAATTATTATTATTATTATTATTATTATTAATATAGCAACATTAATATTAACATTAACAAAGTTAATGAAAATCATAAGATACTGATGAGTTACTCAAGGTGTCCCAAAATCTATTACCAACGATGATCAATCATTTCCAAGCAAACAATATTTTTATATAACCACAATGCACTTCAACTGGGCTCTTGAAATACAGGTTACAGCTCTCATCTACAAGCTGGTAAGATAGGGAGAAGATACATAAACTTGTCTGCAGGGGTCTCCATTTACTCAATTACATTATTATCTCAGCACTCACAAGAGTAACTTAGCTGTAATAACCTAGAGGAACCTACGTACCAAAAATGTAATAACAAATGTGTGTGCTTCATGTCTATGAGTATACAATAGTAAGTAATAATATGTAGTAGCTAAATATGTGAATAGTTGGTCTCAAAAGCACAAAATCATAATGATAGACAGGCATGATTGTATTAGGATTTTCTTATTATTGCAATTAACAATGACATTAATAATTCTATATTTTCTACATCTCAACAATTATTTGCAGTCAACAGAAGCACATTCTTTTCAGTTAAATCAATCAATATTCAGCTGTGCTCAAGGTAAAGGAAATAGGTCTGAGGTCATCTATGGGCGGGATGTGTAGGCTATAGCGCTAAGCTCTCACAAAGGAAGGATTCAGAGATTCAGCGACCAATCTCTAATAAACCCGTCTATCATCCAGTGTGAAAGCTCTCAGCGGTCAGACCTCGATATCTGTCTAGCAGGGTACCCTGGCTGGCAAAGATAGCTGTATCTCTGGTCAAAATACCATTAATGAGACCTTCTTTAGCCCAATAGGCTCCTGCTTTTTCCAGGGCAGCAAACTACCTTTTATAATGTCCCTCCATGGTGACTCATAAATATCAAATTTTCACTGCCTATTTTCAACCTTTTATCGTATAAACTGCATTGCTGATCCGCAAAATGATCTCATCAATAACAAAAGCATCTGGCCATGATCTGGGTACACAGATTGAAAGGTCACGCTTAAAATGTACCAACACCTCTTGTTCTGACTGCAACCAGGCGTGATCCTGCACAGGGAATTGAAAAGTTTAAGTCAGTGTGCCGTGATGCAGTAGGACGACAAATGCCAAAACAATGTTCCATGCCGCATATCAACTAGAGCGGCTATTTGTATACTGATGGTCAACAAGGCGTTTCCTAGTGGCCGTATTTCTGTCCAAATGTCCATTCGCCCTGAGGGGTAATAACTTTTTCTGCCCAAACAGCAGAACAGCCAAAAATAGTGATGGCACTATCTTTTTAACCTGTACCCAAGTAAACCTGAAATTAACAGGCCTGACGGGTCCTTGCCCCAGAGATTTGGGGTAAAATGTCAGACTGTTGTGCAGAATATTTCATACAGACTTCAAAAAAACGGTTTCATCTGGAAAGCCATGGCCTCATCAAATCTGGCAGAGTATACTCCTATCAATCAGTAGCGTTTCATATGGGTCTACTTATTGGAAGGGGTAAAAAAAACAGTCTCATACTAACATAGGCATGCAGATGAGATATGTATATATAGATCACAGTCTTACGCACGCATCCATTCAATGTCCTTTCCAGTATGATATTCTTAAGCATGTTAGGCTATCATTGTCATTCAAAGTCACCTTAAAAATATTTGTAAATCACACTGGACGAATTAAAAAGGTAAAAGGGAGATTGTTTGATCAGATGTAGCCTGGCCTGCTTACCAAGAGCTCCTGTCCAAGGGACACCAGCATGTGTCCAGATTCCACGATGGTCAGCACCAGCTCACGTTTACTGCCCTCTGCTTCAAATACCTGGTAGCCATAGACGTGAACACAGCAGCGAAAAGCTCCATTATCATGGACCAGGCTGGGGTATTCCTGAATTCAGAGCACCCATCAGTTTTTAAAATGGAAAGAAATAAGCATTGTTAATATTGGTATAGCCTACAAAATGGTTTGGCCAGCTGTATGGGAGGCCACATGTAGGTTTAGGCTAGGTAGTTTAGTTCCTAGCTTGAATCAAATGTTGAAGAGTGAAGAGTAAACGAGAGTAAAGTTAAGTGACCTTCCACTTATCAAAGTCGAGAGTAAAGCTAAGTTACCTTCCACTTATCTCCTTCACCTTTCGACCCTGGCAGAAAACGGCCATAGCGCTTCAGAATCCACCGACAGCTGGTAGCCATGACGAATAGACATACACTGAAGCTGCGACGAGTAAAACTACACTGAAGCCGCAGTCAGTGGAACTACACTGACGCAGCGGTTAGTAGAATAAAGGGCTTTTTATGGTTCCACGTTCCCGCAACGCAAGGGGGTTACGGACCTCTTACGTCCTTGCGTACCCTCCTTGCGGCCACCGCAAGGGCCGGACGTTCGCCTCCCAAAAATCGTAACCTTCCGTCGGGGGAGGCAGCAGCAAGGGCTGTGATTGGTCCGCTTACTAAATCCTGATGCAGAAACATAAACGTTCACGACTGCGTCGAGGCGTCTGCGTGGTCATTAAGTTGCGGGAACGTGGAACCATTAAAAGCCCTTAACGCTAAGGCCGCGGTGGGAAAAACTACACTGAGGCCGCGGTGAGAAAAACTACAGTGAAGCCGCGGTGGGTTGAACTACACTGAAGCCGCGGTGTATGGGGTCAGAACAGTCTCATTAATAATGAATGCACAGAGAAGGATTCACAAATGTATTCTGTGATTTATATATAAATGACTCCTCACAAATACATTTCAATGCACACACAAATGGATATCGGTATGTATAAATGTAAAATAAATCCATAAACAAAAATAGGTTTCACAAACACATTTCTGATCCACACACAAATGTGTCTTGTTTTAAATAAATGTAATTAAAATCCATAAATATATTAAAAATATATATTTTTTGCAATTTTCATAAAAAATGTATTTGGATGTTGCTACATTTATATGCAAACTGTTTAACTTGAATTAACTAGACGCTTTTCATTTGTGAACTTGTTTGCATTTGTGTGTGAACTGGTCTGTATTTATATGTGGAGTTTTGAGACTCTCCTGACGTGACTGGATTCACAAATGCATTTTTTTCAACAAGGGACTCTCTGTAGCCAATCAGATGCCTCCCTCGTTTTCAGCCAATCAAAGACTGCATTCGCGACCTCTGAAGAATAAGTCCAGCCTCCGAGCCTCCCGGTTCCCTCGGTGAAATGTCTATGGGAAATAACGGTTTTTTTTAATGATCGTACATAACAATCTCTAGGTGGCGAAGAAGTAAAAGCTGCGTCACATTTTGAACTACACACTTTTTCCATTTAGTTTCGACTGGGTTTGGGATTGTCGGTGCCGTTAAAGTAGTAAACGGCACGTACAATCTAAAAACCCAGTCACTGCAGTCATGTGATTGGCCGAAAACGAGGGAGGCATCTGATTGGCTACAGATAGTTCCTTGTTGAAAAAAATGCATTTGTGAACCCAGCCACGTCAGGAGAGTCTCAAAAATCCACATATAAATACAGACCAGTTCACACACAAATGACAACAAGTTCACAAATGAAAAGCGGCTTGTAAATTCAAGTTTACAACATCCAAATACATTGATTGGGTTAGATTTGATGAAAATTGCAAATATTTTTTATTTCTTTTACATTTCTACATACCGATATCCATGTGCATTGAAATGTATTTGTGAGAAGAGAGTAATTTATATATAAATCACAAAATACATTTGTAAATCCTTCTCTGTGCATTCACTATTAATGAGACTGTTCTGACCCCATAGCGGTGAGGAAAACTACAACTGTTGACACGAACGTCAACTGTCAAAGATTGTTACGTTTCAACCATTTAACCTTTTGACATACGCGTCGAATACATTGGTTTGTGACCCCGTCCAGTCCGGTCTGTTTTGAACCAGTATTTTTTTATATTATATATGCCTAGCCTTAAAAAAAAGAGAGAGAGAGAGAGAGAGAGAGAGAGAGAGGGGGGGGGGGGGGGGGGTATTACTGGCACCAGTTGCGCTTCCAGAGACAGACGTTTGGATGTCACCGGCAACAGCCAGGTGTCATTCGGTGGGATTCTTATACTCGTGATGAATAAAACCAGCCTATTAAAACATGGTCCCCTATTCGTTTAATTACCAAAAAACAGAAAAACATATTCGTTCGTCCCTATGCACCGTTCTCTCACAATTATATCGATGCTATATTAAGGGCTATATCATTAAGGCTGATCTAAATTACCATTTATGCTCTCAAGCATTGACATCCTCTGTGCGTGCAGAACACAACCTGATGACGATGCGATGCGTTCCCTCCGTTCACTCGGGTCAACGACTGCCTACGTTTTACAGTTATTCATTTGAAGACTGCACATTACTCTGTTTGTGGCAGCATCAAATATCACCGAATAACTCACCGCTCCTATGAATTAATGAAACGAAACACCGGATCTGATCCTGTAAGGGAACATCACAATTAGTATTTACGGTGCGCACTTTACGCACTGCCTTTCCTTTGCAAACCAATCCAACCTCCTCAGCCTCCACCTGTGTTCCCCAGACCATGTCAGACCCCCGGGGCTCGTCTTACACCCACAAAAGGCTGGCCAACCTGTAGCCCCAACTTAAAAAGACAGGAGGAGGATTTAAGAATGAGAAGAGCATGCCCCTTTAACCAAGGTGGGCTGAGCTTATGCGCCGTCCTCGCTCCTATGGCAACCCCACAGAGCAGCAGGATGGATATTCAACATCACCAAAACGCGCTCCGGATGACTGGTGCCAGCGGTCCTCGGATGCTACTGAATGTTACAGGAATGTCTTCTGTATCTCTGTCACCTGGCGAGACACGGACGAGACGGAGAGGCATCATCCACCGCGCCTGACCTTCTTGTCTCCATCCCCCCCCCCCCCCCCCCACCCCCCACCCCTTTCCCCCCAGTCGTTCGGCGTGTCCCTCACATGTCAGGCTAAGGTGACTTTACAACAGTTTTTTTCCCCCCACTTTTGCGCACAATGTCGGAGCGCCACCAATATGTAGGCTACCTCGACACACGGATGACCCACTGGACCGCCCGGGAGATGTCTGACCACAGAGGCAAACTGTCGGACAGCATCCGATGAGGACGAGCATCTCTTGAGTCAGTGAAGGCACGGTCGTCTTTGGCCATGTTTCCTATTTTCCTGAAAGCTTCCCAACGAGCTCTGAGCTGATCGCTCTGGCCAACACACAGGGAGACCATAACCGGTGATAATCGATACAGCCAAACAGCCTGGATTGATTTCTTTCAATTTGATTGTGTCTCAATGTCATAATGGAGAGGTTGCAGTCCTCCATGCGTAAAAGGCTCTACAGTTTGCCACAGCACATTGGACACAAAGCGTCCATCATGGGGGAAGGAGAAGACGGAGACGAGGACACTCGGAGGAAGAGCATCAGGATGAAGCCTCTGCCGTCCCCGTCGCCGACCTCCGGGGGAAGCTGCAGAGGCATCGGGGAAACCAAAAGTGGGGAATCGGTCATCATGGAGACGGACATTGGGAGACAATCGAAGACGAGCTCGAACGGAGATTGCCGTCGGTTTCGTGGGAGCCTCTCCTCCATCACAAGTCGGCATGTGCACGACTCGGAGTCCGCGGAGGAGAGGCGACTCATCACCGAGGCGGGGGACGTCACCCCGAGCGAGGAGAGCCCCCCCGGAGCGGTCGGTGGCGGGCCGGGGCAAGTTGCGCAAGGAGCCAGTGGGAGCCAAGATGGTTCCCCGGATCAACAATCAGGGTTTATAAAGTTAGACGGCAGTGATCAGATTTCGCCGGACGATGAGACGTTGTATCAAGCAGGGTTCATGCACAGACAATTTGGAGCAATGCTTCAACCAGGGGTCAATAAGTTCTCCCTTCGGATGTTTGGGAGTGAAAAGGCTGTAGAAAGGGAACAAGAGCGGGTTAAATCCGCTGGATTTTGGATAATTCACCCATACAGTGATTTCAGGTAAGAGGACCGGGTGCCATGCACCACCGTGACGGATTTAAATTGATTTCATATTTGGGGTGGTCGTGTAGATTATTGCCTTCTCGCAGGCCTTCACGTAGCTTGACAGTTTTCACAATCAAACATGCCAAGCTATCCATAGTTATGTTTTCCTTTCATCAACATTTTCAATTAGGCTTTTCCAAAATATAATGAATCAGTATTTTAACTAGTTCATTAATTATAATTGAATAAACTGCTAATTGCGTTTGTGCACATGGTTTATTTAATTTTCACAGAGACAATATAACAATGAAAAATAAGCATTAAAATGGATCTTTGTACTTGACCTCACAATGCATACAATTAATGATAATAAAAAACGAGCCCAAGAGACCATATGGACTAATGACTATAACATCAGGGCTGAGGTGGAGCTGTTTGCTATACATTTAAGCCATGGTTGAAATCCAGGACGAACACTAACAGGTGGGCCAACCCCTATTTTGACCAATCATTTCACTAACATCTCCCTATTCAATAAAATAAAATAAATGTTGTCTTGACATTCTGTCTTGAGACAACTATTGTTCCATTACCTAATGCTTCTTTACCTCAAGCAAGTTAAACAGCAAACTGGTTCTGTAGAAGTGAGTGGTGGAAATCTATTACCACAGGATTTCACATTCTGTTCAATTAATTAAGAAGTGCCCTTGACTGTGTCATTGTCCTTATGCATGGCCTCAGATGGGACTATGAATGGTGTGAGTGTAAGTGTGTGTGTGTGTGTGTGTGTGTGTGTGTGTGTGTGTGTTTGCATGTATTTGTTTAAGAAGAATAGTTTATTTGTTTCTTGTGAAAAGTAATCGCACATTTTTGTGTGTGTATGTGCGTATGTGTCTGCATGTGTGTTTAAACATCTTACGAAATGGATCAAAATCAGACACTCCCTTGTTGCAGAATCTACTTAAAACCAGCCTTAATACACCAGGGCCCTGACCATGAAACAACACCATCAACAAAGTGTCTTCTCCTAGCACAACAGACAAGACCAACATGGACTGTGCTTCTTTGTAGTGAGGCAGGGTTGGAGCATAGTTTATCCAGCATGTCATCTTCAACTCCTCTTTTCAGCATTTCCCTGCTGGCAACTCACAGTTCAATGTCACTTGGTCTCGCACTGTAGATCACTGCGTTGGGCAATCTACATCAAAGTCACTTCTTTTGTCTCCCTGGACGTTGGCTTTCTATATTTGGTATCTTCTGGCGCCGTCAACCCTTTGTTCTGTCCAAGGAGAGGAGGAAAGGGGGCGGTTAGGCCTGCTATCCCTGAACTATGGCGATGTGTGTTCACCATGTTTACACAGCAGCCATGGACACAGGGATTCAAGTCAATTTCACTGGCAAAAATGTAGTGTTTGTGACCTGTGACCTCTTGAGAGCAGAGAGATTATGTGTGTGTGTGTGTGTGTGTGTGTGTGTGTGTGTGTGTGTGTGTGCGCGCGCGTGTGTGTGTGTGTGTGTGTGTGTGTGTGTGAGTGTTGAAGAGTGATGATGTGCTCCTCAATCCTCGGACGCCAGACTTCCGAGTCGAAAGACGAAGATCTCTCAGCTTTCTTGCGGCATTTCTCGAAGGCACGCCCCCTTTTTTGTCTTCATCTTTCGGAAATCTGAGAGTCGACTGAGAGCAGTGATGATCGCTGCACCCGTGAAGAGATTTTTTTTTTTGTATTTGTACCACGTTGGTCATTTTAACGTCGATTTGAAATGCTCTTACACACTTGATAACATTGCTACTTAATTCAGGTCGCCAATTTATAAATTGCATGGTCTTGCTGTGCGTGCAATACAATATAAAGTTGTGTTGTTTGTTTTCGGGCTGGTTTG